>NW_008653889.1:0-8653 GCF_000695815.1 Acanthisitta chloris | reverse complement strand
TCACTGAGTACAAATAGTTATTCAATAAACCTGAGGCAGTGGGTAGAGGGTAGCTTTTATCCACTGAAATTTACAGAATGTGGGCATTTCCCTGTGGGATCTGATAATCTGGAAATTCTTCTGCTGATTTTATTAAAGGGAGTGTTTTTCCACAGTCTTTCCTTCACATTTTGAATTTTTAATCTGAGAAGTTCTGCTTGACAGAGAGAACTTTTTAATGGCCAAGATAAATACCATTCCATTAAGCAAAACTATTCTGTGGAACTATAAAACCTACTCATCTTACCAGGAGGCTCAGTAAGGGATAATAGGAATGGAAATTAAAATTAACTAAGACATTTGTAAGCCAAGACCTAGCCAACATTTTTTGAAAATTAGAAATCAAGAAAATAAGTCCAGCTATCAAAATATTCTTACCCCAACTATTTAATTTGCTAAGCACCCTTGCATTGTGTTCATATTGTATTGTGCATTGTGTTTTACAGGGGTTTGAAATACTGTCTTTTGGTAGAAAGGAAGTTGTTAAACAATTGTCCTTTTACATCTGTCAGCTCAAGGCTATTTGTATTTATTCTAGTGGAAGCTGAACCTTTCAACTATTTCCTCACATTCATCTGTCTTATCCCTCCCACGACAGACACAGAGTCCTCCAAAACATGTCAGATTTGCACAAATGGCAAGTTACTATATGCAATTGTGAACCTCTCACATCAGACCCAATACAAATAAATAGATTTGATGTTCTCTAATTATAAGAATCACTGTCAGAAAAATGTTGCTACACATTTCTTTTATGCTAGATAGTCTTAGGCACCGAAATGATGACATATTACAAATTTTGAATAGGCTAGTTTGTGCCTAATGTAGGACCCACTTGAACACTGCAGTTCTGAAAGTTTGATTCAGGTTGGTAATAAATGACTTCATATTCCACTAATAAGAGATTGTGAGAAAGGGAGAGAGAACAGAGAAGACAAAACCTAATGAAGAGTGAAAAAACTGAGACTGAAAAATGAAGGGAAGAAGGTTCATTCATCCTTATTACTTACACAAAACTTAAAACTGGATAAGAATAACTGTTGAAATGTAGACCCAAAAAATTGGGTTTTGGCATCTCTCAGCTCTACAGAAACATTCCTGATAATTTGTACTTCACACAGGAAATCATAGCCACATATGTCATTTTGAGAAATTCAGACTTCTGAGATTTGAAAAGTTCCTCTATTTTTTTCTAGCACAATATAGCTACAGTGGTTTAAATTATAAGGGAGTAAATAAAGAATAAAAGACTTCAGTCGAATTTGACTGGATTTATATTCCTGTAATTGAAAGCCTTTTTGGTTAAGAACCATGAGATGTTACATTTACTTGTTCCTACATGCAAGAGGGCTGATGGGTTATCTCTACAACCCAAGTAATGAGACCATTTCTTGCATTTTCTGGGGAACAAATAATTTCTATGAGTTTTTCTTTCATTTACTTCAAATAACAATGAACAAACACTCTGAAAATGGCAGGAAGGAGAAGCAGCAGCAGGGCTCTGGCAAAGGCAACACATGGAGTTAGTCTATTAATAAGTAAATGCCAGATCATGGGTGCAGGCACTGGCCAGGGGCAGCACAGCCCCTTCCCACTGCTCTACTGGGCACGGTGTGGGGCAGGTCCAGGTCCTGACATCCACCTGGGTCAGGGCCAACCCACTTCACAGGAGTTTAGCTGTGTGGGTTTAGATGTTTTGTGCTACCTGACACGAAGCTTGGACAACTGGTGCCAACTTGTTTTATTGACTATTCTAGAAGTGGTCAGTGAAGTTACTCAAGAGTCATGGGAAGGAACTGCAGCATGGCCACTTTGGGAAGGGAGCAGTGGGTGGCAACAACACTTTCTCAGTATCAGTAAAGACCTGGAAAACATCTGATGAGGTAATGAAGCAGGTTCTCGCTTTCATTAATTGTTGGTTTGTTTTTTAACTCCACCTCTCTTTGGGTGTGAACACAGCAGGCTGAGAGAAATCCCACTGGCACTGCAGTTTCCTTGGGGACGGGTTGGAAGTCTGAAAGAGTCCTGTGGTACCTTGGGACAGAGAACCAACAGCTCAAAATCCTAGTCTATACAAAAAGGAGAATGACCTGGCATTGGAGGGATTTCTGCACTAATCAAGAGTAGGTAAAATGTAGCTTTATGGGGCAGACACTTCCCACAAACCTCTTACACACCCAGATCCAAGGAGTGGACATATGTGTCGAACACACTGAGATGCTGCTAACACCTATATGGCCGTGGGAGAAAAATGCAAAGGAAATCCATAAATGCTGTCCCTGATTCTCTTCCTTAGATCTGTCAATACTGGTCCTGCCATGGCTCCCTGCCCTGCTTCCTGCCCTGCTCCCTCCCAGCTCCCTCTCCTAACTCCACTGACTGCATTGTCTCTGGCTTTTGGCTCTGCCTGGGAGCACCCTCCTGCTGTCCCTTCCTCCCCTTCTGCATCAACAGGGTTTCTTCAGTTTGTAAACTCTTTGGGGCAGCAACTGCTCATCTGTGTACAGCCCTAATGGACACTGTTCCTGGCTGGCCCCAAGGCACAATCACAAGAAATGTAAATAACAACAAGAGTGACAAACAACATCAACATTAGTAATGACAATAATTATTATTGTTATTATTATACAGTCATCAGAATGACTTGGTAATTATTTGCATAATTTGTGTAAATAATTTGCATAAGCAGAATAAAAGACTGCTCCCATATCCAGAGATGATCTCAACTGTAGTGTTTTGTTCCCTGTATGTGCCAAGGATTCCCACTGGTGTCAGTGTGAGATTTTTTTCCTTACTATTCTCAAAACCAATTGCTCTGATGACAGAGATCAGTGGGAGTCCCAATAACATGTGGCTTCATCCAGTCGGGTGCTGAAGGTGCTTTGTTACCTCTGTCTTCAATTAAGCTTTTCAGAGCTTAAGGCACTCAGCACTTTTCATAAGCTCTACATGATGCACAGGATTGAACCCCTCAAGACAGCTGTCTTTGGGCTCCTACTATGCAGAGCTAAGCAGAGATGTTTTTTTCCTTTTTCATTTTAATTGTCTATTTGCAAAACAGATTCCAGCAGCTCAAGAGCATTTATGGCCTAATGGAGAAAGCCACAGTGAGTAGCTTTTTGGCTCTCAAAGAGGAAGAGCCTCAGCAGTGGCAAAGGGAAGTAAGTATAGATTGTGCACACAAGGCAAGGAGCGAAGGGGAAGCAGAGGCAACTTACAGCAGTGTTTGCACAGTGCTCTTCCAAAGACTCTGGCACTGCCTGCAAGCTGCCAGTCTTAGGAGGACAAACACTGTGTTTCAGTTTAGTGCAGGGAATAGGCTCTGAGAGGCACCAAATGTCTGTGGCAGTGTGTGTTCTCATTTCAAGGGTGTGGTTTCTGGGGTTTCTTGCACGTTTTTTTTAGTTCAGAAGCTATGCCTAGTTCCCCCTGTGAAGAGTGTAATCTCTGGCACATGGCATTGGGGCACTTTGCTCCAGAAGCAGCATGAAAATTGAGTATAGAAGGATGGTGAAGAAAGGGCTGAAATATGAAAAGTTGACATAAAATGAGATGGCAAGACAGAAACTTCAGGTTACCACAGAAGAGCCCTTCTAGGCTTAGGACTTGTGGCTTAATACTTTGTTAAATCTCATATGTTGGCACAGTTTGACTTTTCTTGCAGACAGACAAGTGTCAGTCAGCCTGAGAGGTTAAAGATCATAATGCAAACTTTCCAATGATCAGAAAACTGAGGGCCCCTCTCTGTCTCTCTGTCAGCCCTTTCTGGACTGGAAGTGTGTCGTGGTTTAACCCCAGCAGCAGCCAAGAACCAACAGCCTCTCACTCACTGCCCCACCAACGGGACAGGGGAGTGAATTAGAAGGGTAAAAGCTACAAAAACTCATGGGTTGAGATAAAGACAGGTTAATAGAGAAAGCAAAAGCTGCACACACAAGCAAAGCAAAACAAGGAATGAATTCACTGCTTCCCACAGACAGGAGGTGTTCAGCATCTCCAGGAGAGCAGGGCCCATCACGCGTAACGGTTCCTTGGGAAGACAAACACCATCACTCCAGATGTTCCTCCTTCTTCCTCCCACCTTATACCCTGAGCATGATGTGCTATGGTATGGAATATCCCTTGGGTCAGTTTGGGTCACCTGTCCCAGCTGTGTCTCCTCCCAGTCTCCCATGCATCCCCAACTCCCTTGCCAGTGTGGCAGGATGGAAAGCAGCAAAGGCCTTGGCTCTGTGTGAGCTCTGCTCAGCAAGAACAAAAACATCTCTGCATTATCAACTCTGTGTTCTGCACAAAACCCAAACATAGCCTCATACTAGCCTCTGTGAAGAAAGTTAACTCTACTTCAGCTCAAACCAGCACAAAGTGGGACTCTGCCCTGCTGCTGTGACAGGGAGCACAGCAGCCCCAGATGAACGTGCTGTGTAAACCCTCTTCATCTGTCTCAACACCAGCCAGGCTAGATTATACTGCAGGCCAAGGCATGTTTTCAATGTTTACTTTCTTGTCGAGTAATCAGCTCTCCCTTTTGCTTCTGGAACTGCTCTGGCTCTGTGGTTAGAGCAGACAGTTGCAGGACAAGCTGCAATTGCTGCTATCTAAACACGTTATTAAACACAGGCATGCCAGATCTTCCAGGGATCTGGCCTTCCTGCACTTGTTTAACTTAGTGCTGAGCAAGTTGGAACTTGCTTCCACTCCACACAAATGCATCTGCACAGAGGTGAGCATTTCAGATGTTTAAGTTTGAAAACTGATGGAAAAGATAGTTCACTTCTGTCTCTGTAAAACTGACCGACTTCCCTGGATAGTGAGGACCATCTACAGACCTTCAAAAAAGTTACTTCAAATTAATGGCCTATGGCCATGAAGAAAAATAGAGTGATCTTTCTGACCATAACTCCAGACCTACTCACAGTGCCTGTATTTTGTATTTATTTTATGGCCACAATAAGGATGATTTTTGGGTTGGTATTTTTCATGCTGGCTAACCTTTTAACCCAGCTATTTAGCCACCTCAATAATCTCTTTTCATAAATACTGTTCCTCATAAATTAGTATTCCTACACACTGCTGGCTGCAGGGTTAGGCTGCTTTTCACAAATGCCACATTACTACTCCTGTCCTTACAACTCCTTTCCTTGGGGAATGCCTGACTGTGTGCCTTGAACCATTTTTTCCACTCAAGATTTTAGTTTTGAATATTGACAAATGGTCTGGAAGGGGAGATGTTTCTGAATCATTATTCACCACCTTTAGGTAACAGTAAATGTCCAGAAGAAGAAGATTTTTATCTGTTACTTGTAAATTCAAAATGTTAATTCAGCTGTAGTGGAAGACAA
Source organism: Acanthisitta chloris (assembly GCF_000695815.1). NCBI lineage: Eukaryota > Metazoa > Chordata > Aves > Passeriformes > Acanthisittidae > Acanthisitta > Acanthisitta chloris. The sequence continues at coordinate 3,272 of NW_008653889.1, read as the reverse complement.
AGGTAAGTAACCTGTACACTAACTAGAGGAAAATAAGAAATCCCTATAGATTGGTTCTCATCTCTCATTTTATGTATGTTCTGATATACACAGAGGTCATTCCCAAAGCCTTATCTTTTCCTTTTCTTGTAACTGAGAAAGCAGCTTAGTGCCTCTAAGTCAGAAAAGAATCTGTTCCCCAAGTTTTCTAGAAGTAAATCTCCATTTTTCAGCTGTTCTCCTGGTAAATGCTTCATCTTCCAGACTTAATTTTCTCTTCATCATATTGCTGTCTCCAGATTACCAAAACTGTTGCCAAAACTGACTCATAATAGATGCTCACTCAACATTATTTTTGCATTCTACATCATAGGGGTCAGGATGCAATCACATTATTAGATTTTATACATGAAAGAAGTATCTGTATTTGAGGAATCAGCTGAGATCAGAGGGGGAAGGCAGCCTTTGTGTCCTATATTGAAAGACTAATGCTTAGGGCTTGATTTTGTGTGTAAGCTTCATTTTTTGCACCTGCATGAAACTAAAAGCATTTACATGTCTAGCTATTATACCTGATTGCTGGCTAATTACGCATGTGAGAATGGAGATGGGGGAGGGAGGAAAATAGATCTAAATATATTTTTTTCTTGGTGTTTTATATAAACTGAGATATTTCCCACATAAAACCCTTTACAATAAGAGATTTTTTGGCAGGGAATTGAGAGGTATGGCATTTGAATACCCTTACAAATACCATTTTCTAGACATGGCATCTGAACATAAGTGAAAACATGTGAAATATTCTCCCAGCCAAATTTCAAAGCCAATTAATCTTGATTTTTTTTTCAAATGTTCATTAAGAGTTGGAGAAGAAAATGCATATGTTTCAATACCAAAGGTATAGCAGGTTATTTTGTTCATGGCTTTGTTGAGCAGGACTGTTTGCTTTAGGACTGTGCTGTTCTAAAACTCCTTATCCTCACTTGAAACAACAGTGTGTGGAGTAGAGATGATTTGCCATCCTCAACATTGCAAATCACAGCTGCATCAAAGACACTTGATAGAGGCAGAGGAAGAGGGAATGCAGAAAATATTGTATTAGGGCTCCTGTATTTTTATTACCCCAGAGAGGATAAGAAAAAGGCTAAGAAAAAGAAATGAGAAAGAAATATTGTGTTTGTTCAGCAATGGAGTATGCTTCCATGAGAGCTGACCAAATGCTCCCAAATATGCTCATTATGTCTGGCATTATATGGAAGAAATTTTCAGGGGTGCCAGGTTACTAAGTCCTCAGATCCATTTACTGTGACCTGGAACAGTTGTTGATTTCCATTTCAATAGCTATTAGGGTTTTTTCTAACCATCAGTGAAGCTTGAAATAAATACATTTTATTAGAGTTGGCAAGTCTGAGAACAGATGTGAGATCTCCCATAATCTAAAGGCAGGGAACCCATGGGACAGCAGTGTTCAGGACAAGGGCTGTTTCTTTCCAGAAAGCATTGGCTGTGGAAATTCTCAAAGTGTGTGAGGTCTGCACACATTTCAATTATGTAAAAGAAGAACTGGAAGGTATTTTATCCACTTTGGGTGCTTGCTGGTTTAGTCTGTTAATGCACAGTGAGATGTAATGCATTCAGTCATGATATATTTGTTTGCACTTGTTTGTGATGCCTAGCCCAGATTGCACAGACATTTCACAGTATTAGACCCCAAAACCCAGACCCATAAATCACAGAGAACATCTGTTATTCCCTTGTGGGAAGTATCTTTAAAGAGTGTCTTCTGAGCATCTCTGTTGTATGTCATTTATTACAAGTGGGCCCTCAGCCTGGAACAAAAGAGACCTCCTACATCCTCTTCCCCAGGCAGCAATTAACTGACCTCATCTTCCCACCCCCTTCATCAGCCCCCACAATCAATTATCCCTATCATCCCTTCTGAAGAAGACAACTGGGTGAACAGGTGGACCATTATTCTAAATAGTTTGGGGCACTTTTAAAAAAAGTTTAATACAATGGGGTACTTATGCAACAGTGGCTGCAATGGTAGAGAAACTGATTTGTGTCAGAGTATTTGATTGCAAAATCATTTTTTTTTAAATGCAAGTGTGTATGCATGTGACTGTGCGTGCAATAAAATTTGATAAATGTTTTGAGGCCTTTCCAATTTACTGGATAGAGTTTATACAAGTAGTAATAATTCTGTATACCTGTTACTGACCTCTTAAAAAAGACCTCTCTTGATAGGATTGGATAGCTCCTAATTATTGTCAGAATAAGAATGTGTACATAGAGGCTAACTTAAGCCCATGAGGTTAAATAGTAATATGGTGGAGGGCAGCAAAATATGGTTAAGTGCAGCAGAAGTGTTTTTGTTCCCTGGACAGTTATGGGCCACAGTGATGGGTATGTAAATTCTCTGTCATGCAGGTGGGAGAAGTAATTAAGCTCCTCCCTGGGAGAAGACAGCTGAAACAATAGATGCTACTGTTCAAATCACTGTCCTTGGGGTAGGTCTTGACTAAAGGAGAAGAAGGGGAGATTTCCTGAATGGGAAATAAACATTGCTTTGATTACGTGAGTACAGAAGGAGAAGATGAACACAAGGAAGCTGAACAAAAACAGGAAGATCACTGATGATGTGGTCTTGGGAGCAAGCAAAAAGGGAAACAAGATCTTCTGGACACGTAACTGGCAGTACCTGGGTCTGAACTTCTGGACAAGAGAGCATTTATATTGGTCTTGAGAAAAATTAGAAAAATAGAATATGCAAAGGTGGAAAATGTTGATTTGTTTCATCAGTGCTATCACAACAAAAGTACTATTTAGGTCTAGAGTACCAAGAAAAATATATGATAGATGCATGAATGAAAATGTTAAAGAATACCATCCAGGTAGTAAAAACCACTCCCATATATTTTATGAGTTTCCTTTCTCTTCTGTGCAATTTTCAGTTTACAACCATTTTAAGCTGTATGAAACTCTGCTGTATCAATGGGTATATGAGCATATGGGTAAAAGAGTTTGTGACCATGTGAGAAACAGAAAACTGGTACCACACCGAGTGCAGTGTGCACATACCTTTGAATCATGTCAGAGATTGTGCCTAAGATCTCTGAGAACTAATGTAAAAATAAAAAAGCTGTGTGGGGCAGTTGACACACTGGAGGGAAGGGATGTGCCATCCAGAGGGACCTTGACAGGCTTGAGAGGTGGGCCAATACAAACCTCATGAAGTTCAACAAAATGAAGTTCAAGGTCCTACATCTGGGCCATGGCAATCCCAGGCACAG
>NW_008653888.1:0-208 GCF_000695815.1 Acanthisitta chloris | reverse complement strand
CCCCCCCCCCGTGTCCCCCTCCCCTGTGTCACCCTCACCCGTGTCACCCTCACATTGTCACCCTCACCTGTGTCACCCTCCCCCTGTCACTGTCATCTTCAGGTCACAGTCACTGGTGTCACCCCCAGAGCCCCAATAAAGCTGCTGGTGCTGCAGCCATGGGCACAGACAGGCTTTACTGGGGGGTGACAGGGGGTGATGGGGGTGA
>NW_008653887.1:0-2482 GCF_000695815.1 Acanthisitta chloris | reverse complement strand
TGTATTTATATATTTTTATATATTTTGCTTATTTTAATGACCATTTCTCATAGCAGATCATTCTGCGCAGTGGGCAGTGTTGGTTGCCATTAGCAATTGATGTATGATATTCTACAGATACCTTTAAGGTGGCATCCTAGTGCCTTGGAATGACTTAGTTTAGGAAGAAAAATTATTAAAGAAATGAAGAAGAAAGGAATTAAGAAATTTATTTAAACTCATTTAAGAAACAGGTTTTAGCTTGTGATTGCATTTCTGGTGAGCAAATATAAGAAAACTTGAAGTGAAGAGTAAAAAGATAAATGAACTTACACTGAAACAGCTGGAAAAGCAAAGATCAGCATTTTAATTCCTTTGCAGTCAAAAAGAACTTGTGCCCTTTGATGCCAACATGTCCTGCTGCTTTTAATCTTCTGAGTGTCCACAGAAGTGGCTCTGCCCTGGCTCTGAAATGAGGAGTGCAAACAGATACGTGGCAAAAAGGCTATAAATTATTGAGAGCTTGGAAAAGGTACTTGTAGGCAGCCAAGGTGGTGATCCCCAGCCCTGAGCTGAGGACAGCAGGAATCAGGAATTTAGGGAACATACCCAGTGTAACAAGCTGTCAGAGCTGATCAAAGCCTTCAATCCCAAGTACATGGCATAACAAATCAGTAAAAATGTGGGAAAATAGAAAGCAGGAGTATGAAATTAAGTTGGGATGAAATATAGGAATAGTAGAAAAGAGAGAAAATGCACAGAGAGAAACAGTTCAGTTTCAAAACCTTGGTGTTACACTGAACTATTTCTGACAAATGGCTAAGCTGTAAGGGAAGATTTCCCTGGTAATTTTCCTGGAAGGTTTTGGACCATCTGTAAGGGGAAAATTCTGCATAAATGCAACTTCAATGTTAGAGGAAGCCCTTTTGGAACAGTATTTTTATTGTGCTGTGTCTGATACAGACTCATTTGTTACAGATGACTTGGCAGTAAGTGTTTGAAAAGCTTAGTTTGTGCAAACTAACAAATGCCTCTTGCTGTTAATATGAAGTTGTCATGTTCAAGGGGAGCAAAGGAATACATCTGCTGTCTGTGAACAAGCTTCCTTGGTTTTACTTTTAACTTGGTGGAAAACCACTGCATTTTCTTTCAAAACTGGTTTTCTGGCCATATTGTTTGTTATTGTGATTTAAAGCCAGTCTGGGAAAATCATGTCCTCAGTTTGTACTGATGGACCAATTCAATAAGGTCTGTATTGTGATCTGAGGATGCTCAGGGATTCTGGATGAGTTAAGAATAAATAAGTGTCTAAGAATAAATAGATCTCCAGGGGCTGTAGGACTTTGACGAAAATAAAAACCTACAGTTTTGGCAATCTGCTCTTCAGCTCAGTCTGTACATTTTGTTTTGACAGAAAGCACAGTTTAATCCTCATGTTCAGCATTTCTTTTACCTTTTTATGTTGATGTTACTCCTTTTTCTTCTGTTTCAGTTTCCATTCTTCTGGGGATATTGCCTGCATGGCAATCTGTTCCAGCAGTTACTCAACCGTCATGGCCTTCTGCTTCCTGGAGGAGCTTCAGTGGAAATTTGCTGCTTCCTATGACACAACAAGCATCAATTTAGCCTCCAGACCATATGCTTTTATTGAATTTGGTTTGTAACTTTCTTCTCTAATAGTAAGATTTCTGTATCTGCTCCTTTTATGATGCTAAATAATGTCTCTTGGCCAAAGCCTGATGGTAAAAATTTGTGTTTCCCTTTATGTGCATGTGTGGGAAGAGATCTTAATGCCTTAAACTATGGGATTATTTGGTTTGTAGTTCCAGAGAGTTCATCTGTGATCAACAAAATGCTGTGGTGATTAATGAACAAGCATAGAAGAAAAAAATTGGTATCTCAGACACTTTCTAACTTACTTAAAAAAATCTGGTGAGTGGAGACAGATGAGTACTTGGAAAAAGGGAGACAAGATAGATTACCATGGACAGCTTTACTTCTGACGTGACTTAGAGTCAAGTCATACTCCAGAATCATGCCCAGTGTTTCTTTTTAACCTGATAACAACTGGTTTCTTGCCAAGCAGCAGCTGCTCCACTGAACCTCACACCTGTGAGCGACACAATTCTCTTGCAGTGAGAAACTCTGTTCTGGGAGAGGATGAGATACTGCAGTGGGTTAGACACTTCTGCCCACATTTCAGTTAGAGTGTGAAGGTCAGGCTTAAAAGATTGGGAAATCCATGAGGAAAGCTTCTTATAGAGCCATCTTGTTTTTTGGGTGGATTCCCTGCAGGGCACACTGCAGCCATGATGTTATTATATACTGAGATCCATATTACTCCTCTGTTTTTAACCTGAGTAGGAATTAGGGAATTTCTAGCATCTTCTAATTGCATAAAGTTCTTTTTTTAAAAAAAAAAGGTACTGTATTTTTCATTTTTAATGACTATATATTTATATATTTATTACATATATTACCATGTATTATTACATATACTGTA
>NW_008653886.1:0-1385 GCF_000695815.1 Acanthisitta chloris | reverse complement strand
CATATAGAAGAGCCAGGCAGTTGTAACCGATCTGATCTTCTACACACTACCAGAGACAAAGACCCATCTTCAGAACATTAAAAAGGTAAAGTAAGCAGGAAGCACCTGCAGAAAGGAAGAGATCATAACACACTCTTCTACATTATGCAACTTAAATCAGGCAATTAATTCAGCTGCTTGATGGGCAGTGAATACACAGTTTGCTCTTCCCAACCCCCTATATGACCTTTGTCTTAAGTACATAAACTGGGACGTTAGATGATTATGACAACATGCAAACACATTGGAAGAGCCTTCCAGGCGTCCCTATAAAGAGAGAATACATGTCTTCTAGCCAAACATTTTAGGAAGAAAAACATTGCAATGCATGATACTATAGATGGAAATAAATGGGAAAAAGAGGAAAACATTCCTTTAAGTCCTTCAACACACCCTCATACACAACTCCCAGGACCAAAATTTCCAACCCTGCAAAGTATTCATCATTTTGTTTGAATTTATAAGCACATGACACAGAAGACCCAGTTTCCCAGGCCATTCCTCTTCACACCATGGACTTCACACACATATATTTATACATCTGTAGGAAGGCAAATCCAACTCTGTTTGACATAGGTCTACTTTAAAAGACAGGAAATTGACAAAACACCTCTGCCATTTCCTCCTGTATTGCCTCCTTGACACACAGCTACACACAGCTTTCTCAGTCACAAGTTTCAAGTTGCTGTACCTTCATCTTCATAATAGCCACATAATCATCATCCAGTTGTTGTCAAGCCCATAGCTCTATGGGGGATGGAAAGGCCAAAGAGTGTACGACTGCAAAGACATTTGCTACTGAACTCAAGTACGTATCACAGGGATACATAAAGGTTGATAACAGTCCAAACGCTGTGAGCCAAGTTACATACAGAGTTGTCAAGATTACAGTAAAGAATATCACACCCTACTCTAGCAAATGTGCCATTGGGAAGAGACGTGAGCCTGCAAGGAACACAAACTACCATTTGCTAATAATGTAATGCATCGATTAGTAGGGTTAATAATGAAAGAAACACTGCTATTACACATGACAGGACACAGAAAGAGTTTGGTGCACGATGAAATCGAAAAGACTCATTGCAAGGAGCTTCCAGCCGCCATCCCCCCCATCAGCCTGCCTCCCCCTGCCTCCCCCGCCACCTGCAAGCTGGAGCACTGACGCAACATCCACATCCCCGCAGCAAGAGACACCAGTCCACAGCACGTCACGGAAAGAACCTTAGCTAGCCTTTTCAGCAAACCACGCAGCACACATCAGGTGGAAAAGAGTAGTGCAGTAGAAGAGTGAAGCTTCGCGAAGAGAGTCTGCTGTGAAGAACTCACCGAGAGAGCGGCACGGTCCG
>NW_008653885.1:113460-130924 GCF_000695815.1 Acanthisitta chloris | reverse complement strand
TATATATATATCTTTATATAAAATCCCATTTTTTCACAATTTATGTATAATTATATGTATATTTTTGTATATAGCAATGGGATTGTGTGACAAAAGTTCAGTGTTGGAAAAGTCTTTAAAAATGAAGAATGAAGCCCTGAGCTGCATGTTAGAGAGATGGAGGAAAACATGGGAAGGATTTGGGTTCCTTCACTTTGCATAAACTGCTCAATACCCTGTGTTTATTTTGAAACTGGACAGGAGAAAAGGAGAGGGGAAACTGCCACACCATCTGTAAAAACTGCCACGACAATTTATGCAACATTAAAAACCTTTCCCTGAAGCTGTGCTTTAATAAGATTCCTAGTCAGAAGTCAAGCTCTGCCTAGTAATTCATTCTAAACTCTCATAATGCATTTATTAGTGTGGAAATGGCAGAAGTGAAGTGACCACATTTGAGGTCCATGTTCAAAATTAGCAAAATTTACTGTCATTCCAAGTTAAAAAGGAAGGAAAAGGAGCTCTGTAACATGCAGTGAGTGATATCTTTTGCATTAGCAGCAGCTAAATGGGCATTGTTGGAAATAACATTTTTTAGGTTTCCTTAAAGCAGATGCTCAATGTGATAAATTCCTTTTTTATCACAAGATAAAGGTATTGAAATGAGAAATGTTCCATTATAAAGGAATTTCTTGGAAGACAAGGATACACTTTATCATATTATAGCTTTTGCATCATCTGAGATGCTACTAACGTGTTTTATTGAAATCCAAACCTCTTGCCTAGCATTTCTTTTCCAACAATACAAAAGCTTATGATTCACAGCCTTTTACATAATAGATATATTAATGAGTTTCTGCATATTTTATTGCTTTGTATTATTCTAAAACCCATTAATCTATTTTTCTTGATTATCAGTTACAGCAAAAACATTGTAATTTTTCTCTGAATTTCATTGCTGCCAAGTTCAGGACTCTCAGAACTAATTTCTTTAGGTACCTGTTGGACTCATTAAATCTGATTCTTTTCTTCTTCCTTTTTCCTACTGAAAATGGTATCCAGCCAAAGACCAGTGTGTTTCTGTCTGAGTACAGGAGGATGAATTCTGCTCTGGGGTACTTGCACGTTCTTCCATTCAAGTCGATTAGGGTTGTGCATATGAATCTCAGGCCCTAATTATGTTTCTAATAATAGACATTTCTTGCTATAAATACATGACTCATTGTAACGATTCCTCTATGTTTAGGCTGCAGACATAGTTCCTGCATTTCATTAACCTCCCACTTCTGCACTCGAAATATGGAAATGCTTGATGATTAGCAGAGGACACAAGGAGGAAAGGGGTATTTGTCACCTCCTTCAGTGGGGTAAAGCCAAAAAAACAAGTGGAAGTGTCAGTGGCTTCAAGCTATTCTCATGTCTTCTCTGCCATGGACCAGTTTGGGGTGGAGCAGAACCTGCTGCAAGTCTGGAGATACTTCCAGAACTGGAGCCACCTCATGTAGTGCAGTTTTGACTCTACATTGTGCTTCATGCTTCATCTTTTCTTGTATTTCCTAGAATCATAGAATCATAGAATTTAAGGGTTGGAATGGACCTTACAGATCATCTAGTCCCAACCCTCCCTGCCCTGGGCAGGGACACCTTCTCACTGGATCAGGTTGCTCAAGGCCTCATCCAGCCTGGCCTTGAACACTGCCAGGGTCAGGGCAGCCACCACATCCCTGGGCAACCTGTTCCAATGTCTCACCACTGAGGTTCCTTAGATTGAACTCGTTTATTTGCTGAAGGGGTGAAAATAGATATAAATTTCAATGTAGTTTTCTATTTGCACTGTTATACGAAGTCATACAGGCTAGATGCTTATGTTGCCTAGTATCTAATTATTTTTTTGAGAACTTGGAGTTTCACAGGAATTTCAGTGGTTCATAGGCATGTAGCAGCTAGTTTTGTACTGTTAGTGCTAAGAACAGGGTTTTGCTAAGGATTGCTGCCTGCATCAGTCTGAACAGTTCCATGAGTGGAAAAATTATCTATTGTATACATGGTATGCTGTACTTTTTTACAATGTTATGTCATTATGTGTTGGGGTCCTTGTGAGGGACGGACTACAGCACACACTGATATGATGCTCTGATAGCCAACTTTATTTAGGGCACCTAACACTATTTATAGTAAAATGTCTCCCGTCCATGCAGCTACGCACTGATCACACAACTTTGGATTGGTTGCTCAACCTGTCAATGTGTGCAGTTCTTACTTATAATAGGTTACAAGTTTAAGCTGCATCCCGCTCTCACATCCTGGGAAACTGATAACAAGAGCTACACAGTGTCTATGAGAACCTAAACAACAGCACTATTCCCAGCTTGTTAGCAAAATGACTTATCTATAAGGCAGTAAAACCAAAACTAAACCTAAAAACCCTGGCAGCAGGAGAGAACAGGACCATTATAAAGTGTTGGATAGAAAACACAGGAATGCATGAAGACAGAAACAAGGTTAGCAAGACCTATTTTGTGTGTCTTGTTTTTAATTGCTTAAGCATTCCTTTAACTGTTGCTGAAGTTACAGCTCCTCTGCTAGCCAGGCCCCAACAATTATGTTATTCCTATATGTTTTCTTTTCTTCCTTGATGGCTTTAGTTCCTATCAAAACAGGACATGACATGTAAATAGGAAGACCATGGATGGCAGAAGCATCATTTCCACTGTGCAGAAGCAAATGTATGGACTGTAGAGCACTTAGCTCCCCAGACCAGGTTAAAATGGGATTAAGGATACGCAGGGGTCGTGCTGTCCCTGCTCCAAAGGGTCAGTGTCACCCATGTGGCAAAAAAACTTGCTTTCTCTGTGAACACAGACCTTAATGGTGTGGGCTTGATTAGCAAATCATGTGGTATGATATGGCAGAAAAAACTCTCATTTTACCCTGGCAATTATTCATTCTATAATCTGAGTGACAGATTATTTTTATTTCTATGTTCAGCAACAAGTTGTTGCCATGGCAACATCAGCATTGGGCACCATTGGTTTCCCATCCTCATCCCAAAGTGAAGCCCAGTAGATCCTGAAACTCCTTAAAAATTATTACAGTAATAAATTTTTTAAGTTAAGCTTTACTTCTTGCCTCCTTTCCCAGGGGAGGAATAATTTATGTTCCAGGATGGTAACACATGAATCTACTATATTTTCTGCCAGCCACTGTGCCTGTGTTGAGCGAAGTCCAACACTCCCAACAAAAAGAGATGGAAAAGCTTTGTTTTGCTCTCTTTGACCCTTTGCCTACACATTCCCTCCTTCTTAAGGGGGAAAAACACCCCACTAAAACCAAACCCAACCTCAGCACTTCCTTCAGTTACACACTTGCTAAACTAGCTCTAAAATCTGCAGCCTGTTCCTCTTACTGATGAAGCCAATGGTAGAGTTTACAAAGTCAAGTTCTTGTGTTTGCAGAGTGCCAGGACAGGGCACATCTAACATCTTTCTCTTTGCTGATTGCAGCTTTGATGCTTTCTGGCCTTGCTGGTTGATTGTCCCTGTTTCATGGGGAATCTCCCCAAAGCCAGAGATGAAGTGACCAGACTTATTATTCTTAAGGCTCCAGTAACTTTTTTAACCTCTTGCAGTTGCTCCTGTCTTTACTGCTGAATTTTCATGTCATACTGTGACTTAACAGCACCCACAGCTGTGCTGTGGCTGAGAGGAGGTTCTTTTTCCAAATATCTGGACTACTGCTGCAGACTGCCCATACTCCAGTTCTAGGGGCCTTGCTCCACCAAGGGCTGACCTGCTGCCATCCCTGTTGCTTCCAGAATGCATGTTTGGACTTCAAAGATTATGCCTATATTATCACAGAACAGTTTGGGTTGCAAGGGACCTGAAAGATCACTTTGCTCTTGACCCCCTGCCATAGGCAGGGACACCTTTCACTCTTCTAACTATGCTGAAATATTTGTGTTCTTGGACAAAGTGAGGGATAGTTAAATGGGATGCCTGAAGGACAAGTAACAACTGTAATTTTAATCATGTCAGCTCTTCCAGTGAGCACTGGGGGGTATGTGGTTCCCCTCTAGACCCTCACAGCCAGGGTTTGCTCATTGAGATGCTTTCTGCCTGAAAGAAGCAGTGTGTCATTCCCTGTAACTATTTTCTCCTGCTGTTTCTGCCTACTGCTCAGGCAGGTTGTGGAGTCTCTGTCCTTGGAGATACTCAGAGCCCAGCTGGACCCAGCCCTGAGTGACCTGCTCTGAGGCACCCAGACCTGAGCAGGGAGGATCTCCAGACATCTCTGCCAGCCTCAGCCATGCAAGGAAATCGACCCAAACCATGCCTTAGTGCAAGTGTCAGCACTCCAACCGCAGCAGTGAGTTGGCTTAGGGTAAATACAGCTTAGGCAGCTGGAGCAGCCTCCTCTCACCCTGGGGTGCCCCATAAAAGATGCTCTGCTCCCTTCCTGCCTTGCTGGGATGGACAAATAAGCATCATGACTACTTCTTCATCAGTGTGTCAAAACCAGCCAGAAAATACCCATAGTGCTGCACCTACTCGTAGTGTATCCTGGCTGGAATTATTTACCATTAGTGGATGAGCAGCTATTTGAACAATCTTTTCTTTTTTTTTTCTTTTCCTCCTTTTATTTTTCTCTGCAATTTTAAATATAATTAAAAGGAGCTAAATGGAACTTGATTTTCAGTCAATCTATGGGTGACCCAGCAAACCACATCTTTTTAATTTCATGCATCAATGAGATGATACGTCATGCCTTGTACAGTGCGACAGCTTGCTACATTGCATAACTCAACATGCTGATGCACCCAGGCATGCAAAATTAACCTGATCTCCCAACCCAGGAAATCTAAGACAACAAGCATCCTCCTCTGCAGCTCGTGTTGTTCGACAAACCTTGTTATTCCCTGTTGTCCCTCTTACTCTTCTTCTGTACAAGTGGCAAGAATGGAGGATTTTGAAAGACAAGATTGGTTATGAAATGTGAATAACTCCAGAGTGGATTGAACTGACACAGTTTCTCTGTCAGGAGCTGCTCTAAAGGATGAGCATTTCTTTGGCTTTTGGGGTAGCTTGGGAAGGTGAGTGGCTTACTGTGGTGCTTGCAGGGCTGTGCCTAGGGGGTTTTTAGCAGTGGGAAGAGGCAACAGTTCCCACAGCTCATTCACCAGCTCTTACTACTCCTCCAGTGCTGCAGAGAAGTTCTGGGTTCAGCAAACCTTGTATGAATTTGCCTTTCTCCATTCCCACACCACACACTGTGTAAGTGCCAGCTACCACCTGACCTTTGTGGTTAACTTCTGTTTTGGAGTGACGTGGACAGGGATGTCGCTGCAGCTCTTGTGATCCTTTGACATTCTGTAAGGCACTGGGGTCATCTCATCTACTTCCATCCCAGGGAAGGGAACAGGAATATTGCTCAGTACATATGGGGCTGCTTTGTGGGACCCTGCAAGCTGCCAGCAACACATAATCAGTCCTGCTATGCCCGAGTAGAGCATAATTATCAACTTCAGGGAGAAGAGAAGACTGATGCCAAGCGTGAATATCTTCAGAGTCCAAGGCTGCAACATGCCATGTGTACACTTAAGCATCCAGTGCTTTGCTTGGGGCAACACTGTTGCTTAATATCTGACATCTGTCAGTGGCTCCTTGCATGTTTCTGAGTGAAGTGAAACAGATTCTTCAGGCCTTTCTTGCATGGCTGCAACAATGGGAAACCCTGAGGAACTGCGTTTGATGACCACACTAGAAAGTAAGGAAAATAGAGAAGATTTTCTTACGTGCCTGCTTGTCCTCATTCTTACAGCACCTGAGAGCAGCTCAGGGAAGTCCCAAGCCCCAGTGACATGTGGTATGTGCTTACCTGAACAGTGAAAATCAAACCAAAATGGTGCTTGGTGGCATAAATAAGGATGAAACTCAGTGTTGGGATTATTGCAGGGCCTGGGTTAGAATTTGGTAATGGTGACCACAGCATAGCTGTTTACCTGGAAAAAAAAATAACCAGAATGTGGGTTTGTATGTCTCTGGGTGACCAGAGCCATGTCCAGGTGTTGCTGTTCTGGCAGGAAGAAGTCCCTTTGGAGCAGGAGCTGCCATCTGTTTGCCTAGCACCCGGTTCATCTCCCTTGGCTGCCCCTTTAATTTTAATGTATATTAAAAAGAGGGGAAAATGAACTGCCTGAAATCTATTTTTCACCTTAATCTCTGTATCAGCAAATGGGCTCATATAAAATAACAAGAGTTAGTGTGTCTGGGAGAGGTACAAGAGGACCATGACAGTTCGGAGTCCTTAGATATTGTTCTAGCTTGAGCTGCTTTGCGTTTTCTCCAAGTGTACTGTGCCCCGTGGCACAATATCCATCCACACTGCATTGCTAAGTGCTGAAACTTCACATCTTAATTCTATGTGAGTGGTTTTCTCTCGAGGCTGCGATGCCTCCACGGAGAGGGAGCCTGATAGCGGCACCGAGAAGGTTACGCATTATGCAGGAAAATGTTGATGGTGTATTAAAAAATATCTTCACTAATGTGTTTTTATTTTTGTTTCCGTCTTGTAAAATTGTGTTTGAAGTACATCTACTTTGAGGTTCAGTGAGGAAACGCCTGTTTATTTGAAGCTGATGGAGATACTTGAATGGAGGATAACTGGGATATAGGGCTCTGGGATAAATTACTCCACTTGTATTTTCTTTTTCTTTTAATCTGGAATGCACATAAGCCACACAGCAATATTATCATCACTTTGCACTTTCCTTAGGAAGTATCTTAATATTCTATAATCCTCTTTGCTACAGAATGGGGACTGAACTAAGATGGAATTATATTTTAATGTAATTCCTCCTGAAACAAAAGGGGACCGTGTTCAGAAGCTGGCTGGATATATGGCAAATGGGAACTAGACAAGCTGTGTAACATCATGACCAGTTTCTATGGCAACAAAAATGTCAGCTATCCTTTTGGCTGATTCTATTAATCTGTGGTAGAGGCACTGATACTGACACATTCGGAATTTATTTAAACAAGAAGGTGAAAAGATAACCTCCACACAGCTTATAAACAAGGGGGAAGTTAAGCCACTACCATAGTGCTATCTGACATGGATATAACAGTGTAACAGGCAAGGGAGACATTTCCAAGGCAGCCACTAGGAATTTTGTCAGAAAAGTGATTAAGCCATTTACTGAGAGGAGTTACCCACTATTGTTTGGTTTTGGACAAAATTCCATCTTCTTCTCCAGGTTGCCATACCCAAAACTGCTGCTCCTTGTTCACCCCTGCGCTGTGGGACCAGTGGCCAGGTAGCACTAAACACTCCAAGTGGGATGAAATCTGGGCTCCAGGGATATCCTAAACCAGTTGGCTGGATTTGGGGTCTTCGTCCCAGAAGCTTGTTGTCTTCTGTCCTGATTTTGTTCATGTAGTGGAAGCGAAGTGGTGCCTGATGGAGAAAGCTGTAGCACTCAGTGATTAAAATGCATGGTCTGGCCACTGGAAAATGGAAAAAGCAGTTGCAAGGAGACAAACTACATTCTGTATTCCCTCTATGTGGGTCAAATATTTTCCTAGGGATACTCAGAAATGATTGTGCTATGCTATTTCTCTTTGGTACTTTATCCTTTATTCTCTTGTTATTGAAATAGCTAAATGTTTTCCTACTTTTCAATGTACCATGACAATACAAACCGTACGGTGATGTTGGAGCACAAAATAAATATGGATGCAGATACTTGTCATTATGATAAAACAACATCTTTTCATCTTTATCTTGGAATTACAGGCTCCTCGGGAAGATGACAGTGTCTTGTTATGGAAAATGAATTTTCGGTAGTAGAAAGATATCTTTTAACTTATTCTTGAATTCTTCCTGTTTGCCAGAGGCATATAGAAAAATTAGCTTCTTTCCCAATTCTTTTGCTGGTTTTATTAAAATTCATAGTACAAAAAGTGCCATATAAAAGTGCTTGGTGTGCGACTGAGAAAAAGGGGAGCTAGAAAATGCAGAGCTGAATTTATTATAAGATTATTAGCTGGCTGCTGGCTGCATTTGTATTTTTTAGTTAAAAAAAAAAACCATCCATATTTTTTGTCCATTTCTTTTTAAGCTTGTAGTGTACTGAAGAAAATTTAATACAATATCTATTTATGTATTTCTGATTAAAAATAAAAGCCAAATTCCCTAATAGAAAAGCTGTAAGAATTGTAACCACAGTATAGCTCCTGGAAACAGAGTTCATGTGAACTTTTGAACTTTATCAAATTCAAAAGAGCTTTCTGATAGGGGCAGGAATTCTCAAATTTATTCCATGCTTCTGTTAAACAAATGATATTCCTACAACCTGTAGCTCTGCCTCTTGCAACCCTGTGACCCCTGGCTTTTGTTAAGCAGGTGTTGGGTTAAAATTGCACAAATGTATTATGTTTTCAGCCTTTATGAAGTTAAAAAGATAAGTAGTGATAGTGTATCTGGTATAGAGCAAAGCTGGTTGCTCTTGGAATAGAAACCAGGAGAAACATGTTAAAGACTAGTTCCTTATCAACATACAGATTTAATATCATCAGGTTATGAAGTTGTGCTTCAGACTCCCATGGGAATTTGCCAATGTTCTAGGCAGCTTTTCTTTCCATCTTTGTAGTGCAGTAGCAGGGGAAGGAAGGTGATGTCACTTGGTATTACAGAAAATGAAGCAGATGTGTCTAAGACTGAACCTGAGAGCTTGAAATAGCATTTCTCTGTCTTCAGCTAGGGGAGGTGAGGATGAGGCAGCTTGGTGGAAAACTCCACTCCCTCCTAAATCCCAATGCAGCTTCACCTGAACAGGAGGTTTTTCTGAAGACCATTTTTCTTTCCTTTCATTTCCTATAGAAAGCTTTGACGTACTGTAGTTGGGATGGTTTCTCTAGTCCTGGTAGCGGCCAAGGAGAGCTCCTTGGGATTCTTCCTCTCTTGAAGTGATGCCACTTATGGTTATCACTTCTGCTAGAGATGCTTCCTTTTGGGCCTTCTCACTGAAGGCCCATCTGAACTGGGGGCTCCCACAGCCTGGGCAATGTCCTACCCCCAGGAACCTCACTAGTCTAGCTCACAGGGAATAATGTCATGTTATCCTGAAAAATAGAGAACAAAACTTCAAACTTCTTAAATGACTAAAATAAATGAAGCCTGTTCTTTTTTCTGGATTAATTGTTACAGGAACACCAGTCTTCTCCAAAGGAGGTGAAATCCTCTACAAGGGGACAAGGCCAGGGAGTGGAATTTCTTTTAATTGCTTTTATTCTTACGCAGGTCTGACATACCTGATATAAAAATCTCTTAATTCAGATGGAAAGCCATGCCAGAGACAATGGTGGAAAGAATTCAGTCCTTCCTTCTGAAGCCATTGACTTGGAAAACTTGCACACTCACAAAGACTGACCTTTTGAGGAGTCACAGACATTAAATATAGTACTTAATCAAAAGTTAATTTCACTGAGCATCTAACCTGAGGGCAGGCTCAAGCGTACTGTACTTTGAAGTCAAATGCCTGGCTGGTCCTGTCGTGATCAAAACACATTTTGAGTCCTAGGTATTAGCAAGGGAAATAACTGGTGCAAAAGCAGATCTGTCTCAGTTTCAGTCCTTCCTGTGCAATTTTGAAGGCATTATTTGGTATCCCTCCTTTAGTGTTTTAAAAATAGGGACACTTGTTTAGTCTTTTGGTCAATAACCTAATTCTGACCTGGTGGAAGAGGGTGAGTGTGTTTCAGTTGCTTTCATTGCTGAGGTTGGAGTGGCTCTGTGTCAGGGCACTTGGGTTTCCTTGTCTGCTTTTCTTCTGCCCTTCAAGGAGACAAGAAGTGATTTTAAATCTTCACTTTTTAGGGTATGTTTATGTGCATACATTAATTTGTGTGTATGTATTTAAAAATTTGTATGCAACATATTATGTATATCTGTGTGTGTGTGTGTGTGTATATATATATATATATAAAATAGGTATAATCTTGTAACAGTATATTTTAAGTATCAAGCATTGTGTTTAGAATCCAGGCATCCCTCATCAATAACATGGCAGTGGCCTCCCAGATGCCTGTCTAGTGATCCAGATGTTGCTAGAGCTCTTCCATAAAGCTTGCCAAAGGACTAGGAATCACATTGCTCGCTCCTGGCAGGTTTTGATGTGTGTTGGATGTTAGGCCTCTGGTAGGTGTGTGTCTCCTCATAGCAAGAGGACTGGTGTTTTCAGGATCTTATCAGAGCAGGACAGGCTGGAAGTGGAAGGTGGTCTGAACTAGTGAGGATGAGCAAAGAGCTGGCCTGATGTTCATTACCAGGTGTCATTGCTAATTGAGTACCTTATTTGGCACTTCTAAAAAATGATGGATGGACACATGACTTAGTATGTATTTTCACCTCTAAAGAATACAGAGCCAGTTATATGGTAAGCTGTTAGGCCTCAATCTGCCCATAACTAATGTTGGCTCTTCATCTGCTTATAAAGCAGGTGACCAGGTGGTAAAAGAGTAAAATCTCATAGGAAGATGACACCGGGTAAACTTCGTGTTCTCTGTTCCTTCTACCTCACAGCCTTTTCTTCCCTTCCTTACATCTATCCAGCCTTAAAAATCAGCATGAAGAAAGCCTTTGCTACGTCAGGCTGGAGACCTGGATGCTGGGACTCTCCTTGTCCTGTGCTCACAGCGATGGTGTTCGCAAGGGTTTGGGTTATTGCCATTTATAAAGATGATGCCTGTTGGTAGAGTTGCAGTTATCCCTGTTTAGGCTCTCCAACTGGCTCTGTTCTACAGGATGAAACATATTTACTCAAGGGGTTGATCAAGGCTTACCCAGAGAGGCACAGCTGTGAGGGTCTGTATGTGCATGGATGCTTCATGTATCTCGGCCAACAAGGAGTTGAATCGTAATAATGTGGGGGCTTACAGCAACCTATTGCTTCCTTGGAGGAAGAAAACCTGTGTTCTCCTCATGGCTAGAAAGGTGTGATCAGCCTTGGGATGTAATTCAGGGAAATCCATGAAACTCAGAGCTGTTACATGTTCATTCCAAAATATGTTCCCTGTTGAATCTCCTTCTGCCAAAGAAAAGTGAGTTAACTGTGACCAGTCAATAGTTTTGTTTCGCTGAAACTCCTAATCTTTCACCAGTGCACAAGGAGGATCATTTAATGATCACCAAACCTTCCTCAGCTGCTCTGTGTCAAAGTCTCCCCTCAGCAGCTGGCAGACTCCCAGGACAGGTGAACCACGGGTGAACACTGGAGGGTTTTCTTCCCTCTGGACCACGTCACAGCACAGGAGATTCACCTCGATCAATGTGTTACCTTTGTGTGTTACCTAAGAAAGGAACTACTAGAATGAACTGAAGCAAGGGGATATTGCCTTTAATTAGTCTGGATGTGTGCTGCATTCACATCAGCAAAGTCTGTTCTGTATGAAACGGGCAGGATTAGAGCCTCTGCTAGTGCAAACTGTTGGGGACGCAGTGAAGTCGGTGCAGACATGCTGATTCACTGTTCCTACGTGTGGCATTAGCGCCGATCCTTGTTACCAGACTAGAACCGTCTAAGACGACGCAAGACTGTGATACTTAACATTTTTAGGCAATTGCTGTTTTTGTCAAAACTGTCTGTAGCTTCTCTTCTTCAGCGCAATATGGTAAGTAATGAGCTATTGGAATAATGTCTGTTTGAAACATCCGTAGCCATATGGCAATGTGGGAGGCGAGGATAAAACAGGGATCAGTCACAAGTGTTTACTTTGAAACACAGATAAAAAGGCAAGTTTTGTGCTGTGGCTCAGTTACGTGTTGGATCAGGTACTGGAAACAGTAGTTTTTAATTACTTTTGTGTTAAGTGAACTTTAAAATCCCAAGCACAGAAATCCGTTGTGTATTAGTCTTCCTGATTGCTCTCTTCAAATCTGCTCTGTGAAACAACAGGACAAATGGATGTTGCCTTTGAGTGAAACCACAACCACCTAATCCAAGTAGTCATTAGACAGTGATTATTTTCAGCACTGCTATGAGCTCTGTGTGGTTAAAATGAGGAAAATGCTGCTGAGGAAGGTTAGTAGAGCTACCTGGCTGCACTGGCAATATGGCTTCAGAGGTTTGGGGTTGTTTTAAGACCAGTTCAAGACTCCCTGGAAAGCACTTGGCTGAATAATTTTTTTGAGAAGAGCTGAATAACTTGGGCTTCTTCCTAGGGCAAGCCACAGCTGTGGGAAGCAGAGTCCTCTGGGAAAGCAGATGGGTTATTTTAGGACCTGGAGTGTGAAAGTATCCCTCTGGAGATAAATCCCCATTTCATAGAATCATAGAATCATAGAATTTAAGGGTTGGAATGGACCTTACAGATCATCCAGCCCCAACCCCCTGCCATGGGCAGAGACACCTCCTCACTAAATCAGGTTGCTCAAGGCTCATCCAGCCTGGCCTTGAACACCACCAGGGTTGGGGCAGCCACCACGCCCCTGGGCAACCTGTGCCAGTGTCTCACCACCCTTATAGTAAAAAACTTTCTGCTCCCATCTAACCTAGGCTTTCCCTCCTTCAGTTTGAATCCATTACACTTTGTCCTATCATTGCAGTTCCTAACACAGAGTCCCTCTCCAGCTCCCTTGTAGGCCCCTTCAGATATTGAAAATTTGCTCTGAGGCCTCCACACAGTCTTGTCTTCTCCCAACTGAAAAGTCCCAACTCTCTCAACCTGTCTTCATAGGGGAGATGCTCCAGTCCTCTTAGCAACTTCGTGGCCTCCTCTGGACTTCCTCCAACTGTTCCATGGCCTTCTTATGTTTAGGACACCAGAACTGCATGCAGTATTCCAGGTAGAGGTCTCACAAGAGCAGAGGTGAAGAATCACCTCTTTTGACCAGCTGGCCACAGGGATCCATTTGGGATTGGGGGAGCTGTACTGTTTGCTTTTGCTGAGCTTTGTACCTGCACTGTTGGCTCCTGCTTCTCTCCTGGAGTCCTGGACCTCATCTGTCTTTCCATCCTGGGCGTCCCACATTAGGAACCATTTGGGGGGTGAGGGATAAGAGCTCATGTCAGTGAGGCATTTGAAATCATAGAACCTTAGAATGGTTTGGGTTGGAAAGAGCCTTTAAAGGCCTTGTAATCCAACTCCCCTGCAGTGAGCAAGGACATCTTCAACCAGATCAGGTTGCTCCAAGCCCCATCCAACCCGACCTTGGACACTTCCAAGCATGAGGCATCCACCACCTCTTTGGGCAACTCGTGCCAGTGTTTCACCACCCTGATTGTAAAAATCTTCTTTATATCAAATCTAAATCCACCCTCCTTCAATTTAAAGCCATCACCCTGTGTCCTATTGCAAGAGGCCCTTGAGTGGTATCAAGAAAATATTTTGGTTCAACAAAGAAAACCTCCTGTGGCCCATGAGCATTTCATGTTAAAAATACTTTTGCAGATTAATTAGATTGATGAGCCTACTGGGTAGGATGAAGGTGAATATGTAGGTGAATAGAGAAATTTCCTGCATCAATATGGGCCAGCAGTTTCCTTCAGGAATACATTATCGACTGCTGATCAACGAAAAGATGCACATTGGTTTTTAAAAGGAGATTTTGCAAAAGTGGAGCATTTTATTTAAAGAATCACAGACTGGTTTGGGTTGGAAGGGACCTTAAAGATCATTTAGTTCCAACCCCCTGCCATGGACAGGGAACATTCCACTAGCCCAGAGTGTGCAAATCTCTTTGCAGAGTAGAACCAGAGTGCAAGGGGGAAAAAAATAATATCTCAAACTTCTCTACTACTGTGTGGGCTTTGATTAGAAAGCACTCTGTATGCTAATTGAATGTTGTCTTCTATTAGCATAATCTTGGGGTTATGTCTGGTCAGCGTTAATGATAAGTGACAGAGACGCATTTCAGAAATTCGGTTTCATCAGATGGGAATTATATCCTGTAAATGCAAGCCCAGATCATAATATTTCATCTTTGTGTTGATTTATCCCAGCCTTAGACTATTTATATCAATTTGCTACTGGAAAACATATCATAGAGTCATTTAGATTAGAAAAGACCTTTTAAAATTGAGTCCAACCATTAGGATCATCTTGTGTGTGATCTAATAATTGCACACATGTAATGCAAACATTGTACACAGTATGCACAGACTTTTGGAAACATATATAAGTGGATTCTAAAATTTTTGGTATGGAATTACTTGGTAAAAGAAACATATTGTATATATTCTTACATGTACAACATGTACATATGTTTTTATAAACTTTAGAACCATGTTTAATGTGTGTGCTTTAAACTTGTAGGACCATATTGCCTGGAGACGTATGTTTGTAATTGTTCACAGGATAAGTGTTTGTGCTCAGAAATCACAGCAATTATAATGATTGTAAGTAGCTGTGCTTCAAAGTCAGCATTTAGAAGAGAAATGGCTTTGACTACGTAAGCATCATCTATCTATATGTTAAAGAAATCCTGGGAAAGTGGCTTTGTTCTCCCAGCGCCCAGGTAACTTCACGAAAATTAAACAGAAGCAAACCCAGCATCTACCCCTCGTTTCAGTGCTACATACAAATGTCTTCACAGCTATTTGCACTTGAAATGCTTCATTTGCCAACTCCAACGTGGCATTTGCAAATGCAGATTAGTGACGGGAGTGCTGTTGGCTGCTGCTTCTTCCTCCTTTCAGATGTGGCTCTTACTGGACATTTCCTGCCCAGACTTGTAGGCAGCAAACATATGGTCTGGTAGATAGTTTGTGGAATAACTTGCTGGGAGTACTTGAAGTGTTCCAGAAATCTCTCAGGCAAAGATGCACAATTTTCAACATAACATTCATCTGAAATGCCAGAGTTAAGATATTCGTTTGCTCAGTGTTGTTGCGTTTCATAACAAGAGCACAGACAGAGATAGATTGTGGGTTAAATTAGCAGATAGAAATCTCCGCCTTTATTAGCTGTTTGCCTGAAATGCAGTTGCTTTCAGGGGCTGTATTACATGAAAAATTGCTCTATCTGATTAACAAGTGAATTCCACAGCATCTGTAGTGAGCAACAGAGGGACTGGTTGTCTGTCTGAGATTCCAGTTTCTCCATTCACACTGTGCAGCACTTCTCTTTCATCAAATGTATTCAGTGCCTGCCACCATCAAGGGAACTAATTCTTCCTGGGACTTCTGAACTGTGTCAAGTGTTCTGGGCATCAGTTTTCCTATAATTTTAGGCTTTCATAGCCTATAGCAAATGCATAGCGCACCAATTTTCTTATTTTTGTGTCTTTTTCATACCCACCCTGGTCCGTGGGGCCAGGATTCACTTGATGCAAAGAGTTTGCTTTCAGTTGCCTGGCAGTATGTATTTATTTATATCAGCTTATCATAGATGAGGATCTGGATTCAGGATGTGCCCAAATATGATGTTTAATACCCCAAATGTCATGCACATCAATGCGTGCTGGAATAACTTGCCATTTTATCCTTCATGTGGCACTTGAATGTGCAAGTCCTTTACACAGCTCATCCCAGTACTGCACATTAAGCTCCTGTGGTGTGACCAGGGTGGCTCAGGGCGGTTGATAGTGCAGGGTTTGTGGGTTAGTCTGCAAGGGGTTAATGCCTGCCCAACTGTGGAGCCAAGTAACTGTTCCTGGGGGATGTAGAGACTCCAAAAGTGCCCATAGAAGGAGAATTGGGAAAAGGCTTTTCCATCCCTCTAGTTAACATCTATCCCAGTGAGCTGAAACCATGTAATTTAGTTTTGTCCAAGCACTCATCTCTTCCACAGCCTTTCTTTCTGGATGCACAAACATTATCAAACTTCGCATTTCTTTTTCAATGTTTGCATCCCAAGAAAAGTAGTAAGGAAAATCAGAACCTATTGAGTGTTGTAAATACAGCAGATTATTTTCCTAATAAGTTATCCAGCAGTCACAAGTGAAATAATTCAGCATACTTTTAGGTCTCTATTCAAACTGATGAGCTAAAATGAAAAACTGTTGATTAAGGTAAGTGCATACCTCAGTGTACATGGATTTTGCTGTTTTGTTTGGTTTGGCTTTTTCCAAATAGGGGAGGTCTCTATATATACAACTGTATTTGTAAAGCTTCTTGTAAGCTGCATTTCTATTCCATTTTTTTCTGCCTTTTTAGTGGGATCACTTTAAACCCACACTGCAAAACTAGGGTTTTCTATCACAAGCTTGTGTGCTCATGATGGGTTTTATTTTAAATCCTACCTCACTGCTGGAGTTCAAGCATCACATAAAGCAAACCTGGCTGCAGGACGATGATAAAGCCTAAGCTTGTATTTTCTTCGAGTATTTCATAATTGAGAATGAAATGTTTTTGTTTTAGTTTCCCTCTGCTGCTTCCCCTGTCAAAGACCTCAAGGTTTCTAGAAAGCTATCACTTCACTTGAATGGCGTATCTGTATTTAACAGGCCTACTCTGCCCCTGTGGAGAGCTTGTGAAAGGGGAGATGGCTTTCATAGAATCCTGGAATGGTTTGGGTTGGAAGGGACGTTAAAGATCATCCAGTTCCACACCTGGCATGGGCAGGGACACCTTTCACTAGACCAGGTTTGCTCCAAGCCCCATCCAACCTGTCCTGGAACACTTTCAGGGATGGAGCAGCCACAGCTTCTCAGGGCAACCTGTGCCAATGCCTCAGCACCTCACAGGGAAAAATTTCTTCAATCAAACCATCTAACCCTGCCCTGTGTCAGTGTGAAGCCATTCTCTCTTTTTTGGTGTGGGAGTCTTAAGTCGTTTCTTCTGTACTTGAATGAAAACCATAAATGTGTTCTCCTGGCATATGGCATGTCATGGTTTAACCCCAGCCACCCACCAAGGCCCACACAGCTGCTTGCTCGCTCCCCCACCAACAGGATGGGGGAGAGAATCAGAAGGGTAAAAGCTGGAAAAACTCACAGGTTGAGATGAAGACAGTTTAATAGAGAAAGGGAAAAAAACACTCACACAAGCAAAGCAAAACAAGGAATTATTCACTGCTTCTCACAGGCAGGAGGTGTTCAGCCATCTCCAAGAGAGCAGGGCTCATCATGCTTAACAGTTCCTTGGGAAGACAAATACCATCACTCCAAATGTCTCCCACCTTCCTCCTTCTTCCTCCCATTTTATATACTGAGCATGATGTTGTATGGTATGGAATATCCCTTTGGTCAGTTTGGGTCACCTGTCCCAGCTGTGTCTCCTCCCAATATCTCTTGCACTCCCAACTTCCTTGCCAGCGTGGCAGTACAGAAAGCAGTAAAGGCCTTGGCTCTGTGTAAGCTCTGCTCAGCAACAACAAGAACATCTTTGCATTATCAACTCAGTGTTCTGCACAAATCCTAAACATAGCCCCCTACTAGCTACTGTGAAGAAAGTTAACTCTACCCCTGCCCAAACCAGCACATGACACCTTCAAGAGGTTTGGAGTGACTGTGCTGCCTTCATGGTGTGTCACCACACAAAGTTAGGGGG
>NW_008653885.1:78062-113434 GCF_000695815.1 Acanthisitta chloris | reverse complement strand
CTTTCCCATCATTCTGGATGGCTTCATCATAAATAGCCAACATTCTGGGATCATCCCATTAGCAAATGGTGTTTGCTTCCTGTGCACTAAGAGGCTTATCCCAAGAATTCCTGAGGAGGTGTAATACAGATGTAGTTGTTACTCGATTTCTATATGGAAATCTCTTCTTGTAACATGAGGTAATGGTCAGATTTGATCTGTGTAAGCTCTAGCCATGCCTTTCCATAACCAGCCCTTTTAATTCCCAAACTAAAGCTTGTGTTTCGGAGAAAACCAAAACCCCATGTTTGTGAGCGTTGTTTTATCCAATGCAGTAAATCCATGGAGGAGAAGATGTAGATGAATAAGGCTGGCAGTCTGTTTAAAGCACTGTGGTGAAGAACACAATAACTGTTTGTTTGGGAAGCTTATTTTATGTGGAACGTAGAAGGAACAACACTATTCCTACTGAAATGAGCTGTCATTGCTTCTGTAATTAGGTTGATGTTAATAATATGATATGAGTTCATCCTATTTCAAAGAGAAAGCTGTGTTATAAAGGCTCAGTTCCCAGAAAATTAATGGAAGAATCTTTAGTCTTGTTACCAAGGATTTAGATAAATAAACTTTACATATGACCTTTTATGGTGTTTGCCTAAATTAGAGAGAAAGTTGTTTATGTATAAAATTTGAAATGTTAGGAAAAACCCACACATGCTGGCTGAAATATTTTTTCTTATTTATACATATAAATGCTTGATGAACAAATAGTCAGATTTTCATCCGTTTTCATTGTGGAGGCTCTGTCTATGGAGATATTTCTGACTTGCACCATTTCAATCAAGTTCAGGAGCTGATTTTTCCCTCTCTGTCAGCACAGATACAGAAATGCTGTTACAAAATGATCCCTTTTAATCCTATGCCATTTTCATGTGCTGATTAGAATCAGGGTAATTTCAGCCTGTGTTGAAGGAGTTAATCTTCCTGATGGAGATGTGAAAAGTCAGAGCCATCTTAAATCTCAATACCACATGCTGCCTTAGGGATCACACTGTGCTAAAACCCGAGATAAAAAGGCCTGACAAAGATTATTGACGGTTTACCTTTTAATGAGCAGCTTGGATTGATTTTTATTTCCCTCTGGGGCTGCTTGCTTTGCCCTGTTTCCACCCATGATGTCATGATTAACAAAAACAACAACAAAATTAAGGCTTCATATCTGAATAATTGCAGAGAAATAAAGAGTAGCCATGGCATTAAAGAGAAACCTGTGCCAAATCCCATCGAACATCCTAGGAAAAGCCAAAGCTCTTGAATCAATGGTTGGTGCTACTCCCAGCAGAGGAAATGCACCTACCAAACAACACCTCAGTTCTTCTGCTGTATTATATGTTTTAAATGACATATCACTCTGCAGATCAACAGGAAACAACAAGAACTCTAAATAAAGGGAAAGTGCCTTCAAATGTATGTAATATATTGTTGAGAAAAGCAATGATTTCTCTTTTGTTTGCCAAGCCCCCACCCCTCTGAAGCCAACACTGAACAAACTGCCTCTGGCTGCATTCCCATAATTTCGTTCAAATCCTTAAGCTTCAAAAGAGAGCAGCTCTGCCACCACAAAACTATCATCCTGAAAGCTCTTAAGCTCTGACATCATCTATTCTGTTTGAGTCCTTGTGTATAGACCTTGCCAGAAAATGGAAATCCCTTTTTCACACAGGAGAAAGGGTGTGTTTGTAAAAAAAAATAATTCCCATTCTCATCAGTATTAGGAAAAAAAAAAAAAAAGAAGGAAAAGGCTGTTTTTTCCCAGGCATGGCTTTCCAGAACAAAAACCCTGTTTTCGAAGAACAGGATGGAGCAAAGCCTTCCAGGCAGGCAGATGGGAAGCCGGCGGCACAGAGCCGTTCTGCAAAGTGGAAACTTTCCATGGAAATATCCCGGTTTCCGAATGTAGGGGAGGCATGTACCTTCTGTGTCTGGTTGCGAGATGGCTCCAGCCTCCTGGGCAGGGCTGGACAACCTGTCTGTGGCCCGTAGGCAACTTTTGGAGCCAGCTGAAGTGAAATATAGAGTGACACTGCATGTGTGCAGCTGCTCAAAGGCTGGAGAGGCTGGAAAATGCAAATCCAGGCTGGCTCATGAGGGTCGAAGGAGCCTCCTGATACATGGGCATTCCTCAGAGTTGTGTTGGGTAGAGGTGTAATTGGAAATGTGGTGGTTAAGAGCACTTGAAGAGTGGTACTTGTGCGGAGCTGGATGCTGTAGAGCATCATTGCTTAATGCACTTGGCCTGTTGCACGAGGGATGCTGTTGGGTGGAGGATGGAGAGGAGAAACGTAAGCACAGAAAAGAAACTGCAGGTTAAATTGCTTGAACTATCACTAAAATGCTCATCTTCAAGTGCATTGGGTTTTTCTTGTTAGATTTTTCCCTCTTCTTTTTTTTCTTTAGAAAAAAAGTATGTTGAATAACTATGGGCTATTCTCAGCAGTGTAAAATTTCAATTCCTTAAAACACATCCTTACCTATCAAATTGGCAGACTCAAGGAACACTTATTCTGCTGCAACTTCAAATCACCGCTTCAAAAATTGATCTGGGCTTAGGTATGTCTTTGCGTGTCCATGCTTATTAGCTTCATGTTGTGATTAACTTAATGGGCTATGGAATTCTACATGTACTCTATGCAAATGCAACTGAAAAACCAATTATTGAAAAGTGAAAAATGAACTCTAGGAGACAGTCATTAGACTATTAGAATCCCCAGTTCCTTTGGAAACTGTATTTGGGTAATACGTGGTTTTAATACTGAATTTTAACCCCAGTAAAAGCAATTGGCAATTACTTTTTTTTTTTTCAGGCAGTATGAAAACATTTTGACAGGCTTCCTGCATGGGCTACTAAGACCCACTGGGCTTTACGAGTTGGAAAATTAGTCACAGCTTCAGTGAAATGTTGTAGTCCACTTAGTACCCTATTTTCAAGGTCCTTAGATGTACAAGCATCCGTGAATTTCATTTGGATGGCTGGTGAGTGTAATCCATATTAGCTGGGCTGGATTTGGCAGCGGAGATGCTCCCTGGCTGCTTCCTTGCAGGACTGTCTTTCAGTGAATGTGTTTTGTGAGAGTGGATGGTGATGAAAAACCTCCTCTAAAGTCTGATGGAGTAATTCGTGCCCCCAAGATGACATGGACAGGCTGTGGCAGCATCCATTGAGACAGCAAGTACATCAACAGTGCAGTGGATGGCACTGTTACTGTTAACTGGAAAATGATACTGATGATCCCCAACTCCCCCAAAATAGCTGTGTTTGTAAAAACACTTTCCTATTCTTCTGCGAAGGGTAGTACAGGTGGTGATTGATTAACTGAGTGGTCAATGGCCCCCAGCTTTGGTTAAAAGCCTTTTCAGAAGGCTGCTGGGGACATGGTTTATGCTGCCAGCTGCAGTGAGTCCTGACATGGTGAGGCCTGGAGCTTGCAGCATTTTGCTGCCCTCCCAGAGACACCCCAAGTGCTGCCATTTGGTGAGCTGTGCTCTCAGACTGGGGTTTATCTGGGTGTTTGTAGAGATTGGAGCTCAGTGGAAAGTCAAAAAAATGATTCGAAAGTCAAAATAATGATGGAAAGTAAAAAAAAAAAAAGATGGAAAATAAAGAAAATTAATGCCTCCATTGTAGAGGAAATGTTAGTCCTCAAATGTGCATGGACCAGCACTGTGTGCCATCTTTTTTTCTAGAAGATGAGCTATAGCCATCATTTGGGGTGGTAGTTTGCATGTTTGGACCCTTTATCCTCCCTTACCTTCCATTTCCATCACAAGTTCATCTGGTTTTCACTGCCTGCAATTCCTACACTCCCTCTACAAGAAGTTCTATGCATGCAAATGTTCTCATGCCAGCTGACTGTCCTCTGTGTGATGGAGGTGAGTAGCTATAAGAAACACACCCTGCAGCTCACACTTGATGTCAGTAGGTCCTGCACAGGTTCTGGGGACTGTCAGGGTGCACAATGGGCCATGAGGGGGTTTTTAATGCACACACAAATGCTGCGGTGTGCTCCAGGGACTGCAGGCCCTGATTCAGTTCTTTGTTTGGCTCACTTCATCTGCTGTAAAACACTCTCAAACAGGGTGACAGGCTGGGAGACCTTGTGTGGCAATGAGTCACCCTGGGCTCCACGGGGAGCTGTGCAAACAGATTAGGGGCAGCATGTGACCTTTCATTTTCCATAGTGCCTAGACACAATTGGATGAGAGGTGAGAGGGTATCCAAAGGATACTGGCTGTAATTTAATCAATTGACATTTAAATGTGTGGCGATGAGTGTCTGTAAATGCTTTGGATGGTTGAATACAAGATACAACCAAAAGGAAGAGAAATAAGGATGTGTAAATTCCATAGACCAAAGTTTGGAGACCTTTCATTTTCCATAGTGCCTAGACACAATTGGATGAGAGGTGAGAGGGTATCCAAAGGATACTGGCTGTAATTTAATCAATTGACATTTAAATGTGTGGCGATGAGTGTCTGTAAATGCTTTGGATGGTTGAATACAAGATACAACCAAAAGGAAGAGAAATAAGGATGTGTAAATTCCATAGACCAAAGTTTGGAAGAATGTAGTCAGGAATGAGGTGTGATGAATATAAAAGAAGCTCAAATCTATTGGGCGTAAAGCATCATATGCTGAACTGCTCTGAGTCTATTCCATCAGGTAGCTTAAAGTTATTTTAAATATCTTCAATACAAATGAAGAAGGGAAAAACAGGAATAATCACAGTACAGATAAAGCATGTATCAAGAATAAAACACACTGATAAGGAAGATTATGAAGCAAAGAGGAGGAATAAATATGATGTGGAAAGCAGATGTGAAGACTGAGGGGAAGGTGCATAAAAGATAGATGGAAATATTAAGACATTTGTCAAATCCTTGAGTGCAAAATGTCAGGGCTTCAAGAACTTGTAAAGATTATTTACTAACTAAGGCCAGAGTGAAATACTGTGTAACTACATTGAAGTAGCACAGACATGTGTACACTCTGTGGAGTAGGACTGGTTTGATTACTTAGTGCCTAGGTAAAAAATAATAATTCTTGGGCTCTTTGTCGCCAGGGAAATGGGAGGTAAATGCCGTAAGAAAGGGATATGAGTATCTCAGCTTTAAAAGAAATCAGGAATGTGGAGGGGGGAATCACACCAGAAACTATAGACCTTAAGTATTGAAATCTAGATTGGAAAACCTAAGAGGTAGAATTAATGTAAATGGCTTAGGATTGAGGAAACTGTAGGATTCCATTGGTTTAGGTGTGGGAAGGCATTGATAAATTTTCCAGACCCTTAGGGAATACATTAATAAACAGGCTCTAGAAAAATCTGCCTTTACATCTGCCTTTGGAGCGGGAGACTCAAAGAAATTATGTATGAGCCTAAATAAGAAAAGCCTGTTGAATTAGGATAATTCAATATTCATTCAGAATTAAATAATCACATGCAGTATTGAATTGATTCTTTTTAAGGAATCCGTGTCAGTAGCCAGAAGAGAGTCAAAATATATTGGGAGTTTGGTAAAGCATCTTCAGACCCCATAGCATTCCAAGGATGATCCTTGAGGGCAGGTGTCTTTAGTCTCTACTTCAGAGATGAGGATTGCACTTGGAAGACTTGAAGCAATTTTGAGTTATCAGCATAGAAACAACAGGAGGAATTGTGAGAGCTTCCTGTGTTAATAACCTGGAAAGGGGAATTTGCAGCAGGATAATAAATAAATATGCAGTGATACAGAACTGGGAAACAAAGAGTTGGAGCCGAGGAGGTAAGCAACCTATAATACTTGGGAATCCATCCCATAGATTAAGAGCACAGACAGATAAGCAGGCTGCACAATTTATGGTAAAGCAAGATAAGCCTATGGACAGACAAAGCATGAAATATAAAAAGATGCAGGAAAATAACCTCCATGGCTGTGCACTGACAAGATGGAAAAGGAACAGAGGAGCAGGGGAGTTGGATGATGTTGCCTTCATCACAAATGTTATCATCAGTGCATTACAGCAAACAATATATTAAAGCACATGTAGCAGAATGACATTTAAATCTGCTGCAATAATCTGATGCTAGACAAAGGACTTGGGGATACCTCTGCAGTCACACGTGTGGAGCTTGGCTTGTGTTGTGCTTGGCTATGGGCCCAGACAGAGTATGGCAAAGGACAGCCACGTTTCTCTCCTGAACTCTTGAACCATTTATATGTACTGTCCCCACATGTGCTGTGTGGTTAGACATTCATTAAAATTAACCAGTCTCTTGTAATCGCTTTTGGTTCTGCACACACAATTGCCATTGCCTTGCAAAGGGAGAGACTATCAAGAAGAAATGCAATAATTACACTCAAGACTCCTAGAATGAGATTTCTGTACTTTCTGAGTGTAAATTCATCCCCTAGATTGTTTCTTTCAGCTATTTATCCTCTGAGAATATATTAGCTGTTGCTATTTCTGTGTGGGTAGTTGGATGACTGTTTATAAAGAGCCACGCAGATAAATCAATAACATTTGTAAATCTGATTAACTTGGAGGTGCTGCAGGATGCTATGACCAGGCTGCTCTGTGGTGTTAGTGCAATTCACTTGACTCACAGCCTTCTCCCAGGCACAAAAGTGTGACTTTCTGTCTTCTCAGTGATATATTATTTCTTCTTTTCTTTCTGGTGAAGCAGCTGCCAAGTATGGCACAACTCCAAGCTAAATCAGGGTGAATTCTCATCCTCAGTCTTCTCACCTCTGTCCTCTTCTGATGGATGACAAGGAGGCAGAGCCCTGGACGTGCTGTGAAGGTAGTAGTGGATTGCCCTTTGCTAAACATCTGTGTGGCTTGTGGCTTACTTGCCATGTACCTCAGATCCTGGACACCCAATTCCTTTTTTAAGGGAAGCAGCTGCAATCTTCTCTGCATCCTGCCTGTCTTGCCAACTCAAAGCCATCATTTGCACTTGGGTGTATCCTTCAAAGAGAACTGTCCTTCTGCTTCCTTAGGTGCAGTTGTGCTTCTCTGGGTGTTACAAGACAGCTGCGTGGTGAGCAGGGTTCACATCTTTGAACTGAAATCAGCCCTGTTCGATTTTAAGCTCGTGGACTAAATTATTGGACCAGTAAATCTTACTTCTGTGGGCAGCAATCCTCCACACTTTTGGATGTCTGACACTGGATTAGTGGGAAAAGGCTGCTGCATTCACACAGATCAATTGACCAGAGGCAGTGGGTGGGTCTGATGTGACCCATCTTGGATGTGCTGCTTTCAAGTCTTAAATCTTCTACTCGTGGGACATTTGGGTCGCTGGCTGTATTGCCCGAGGATGAAGAGCACAGCAGCTCTTTCCTAAATCCCTTATGCATGTGATATATTTCATCTAAAATAACCCCAGCAGAATTTCTCTGTAGTTTTCCTTAGTCACGTACTTTGAATTTAGTGACAGCTCCCGATCTCACCATGTTGTAGATGTTCAGAGCAGTAGTGGCTGTGTGTGCTGTACTGGTTGCATTTCTTCTATCAGCACGGAAGAAAAGTATTTATTCACCAGAAGATCACTGATTAATTCCAATCTGCAGAGTTTGGAGCTGATCCAGCCTAGAACTTCTCCAATATTTATGGTGTTTAGCTCCAGGATTTTCTAATTTAAGCATTTCTGTAGTCCAAGTAAAGTTATGAAGTGTTGAAGCAAACTCTCACAATACTTGCCTTGCCCTAAGAGAAATAATCCATGCAGTAACATAAATGATTGTAATCTATGTACTTTCAACAGTGGTATGATACTCTCTGAAGACGTCCCATTTAATTTGGAGTTAATTCCACCTTCATTGCTCCATGGATGCACTTGAGGTGCTCTGTGGTGTTTAATTTGGGTTCTTTTGAATGCCAGATGCAGAGAATTAGAGTAATTATAGTGTGTAACTCAGCTTTTAAAGGCTGTTTCCTTTTTAGAGAGTATAAAGAGTATATAAATTGTTCTAAACGTTTTAGTGGGTATTGATGTTCTGGAAGATTATCCAGCTGGAAATAGAATGCAAGGTCTTTGTGTTTCTCTATGCAAAGATTAACATCACCATTTCTGGCTGCTTTCTTAAGGAAAAACCAAATCAAAACAACCAACAAAAAGTCCAAACCTGTCTGGGGGATAGGAACTAACATGTATCTACACGTGTGGTGTTCTTAGGGAAAAATGCTGTCACCTCCATGGAAATCATCTTCACAGAATCACAGAATGGGTCAGGTTGGAAGGAAGCACAGTGGGTCATCTGGTTCAACCTCCATAAAATAGGATTCCAAGAGCATATCACTCAGGATTGTGTCCAGAGGGCTTTTGAATTATTTCCAGGGAAGGAGACTCCACAGCCTCCCTGGGCAGCCTGTTTCAGTGCCTCTTCCAGTGCTCAGTCACTCTTGGAGAAAGGATGTTCTTCCTCATGTTCGGGTGGAACGTCCTGTGTTCTGGTTTCTCCCTCTTACCTCTTGTCCTGTTGCTCAGCACCACTAAGAAGATCCTGACTCCATCCTCTGACACCCTCCCTTCAGATACTTACATACAGTGATAAGATCCCCTCCCAGTCTTCTTTTCTTCAGGCTAAACAGACTTATCTTGTAGCACTACCCATTACTTTAGGGTCTAGGAGACCTAGTCATGGATTTGCAGCCTGCTGTGATAAGTGCTTTTTGGATACCAGAGTAATGCCTGTCCCAATGTCATGTCAGTATTTTATGCCACCTCCTAAGAGGTGTTATTCATGGGGAGGAGATTTCCTTATGCATCTGCAAAAGGGCTTGTTATTTCTCTTTTGAAAACTAACATTTTTGCTTACAAATTCTCAATAAATGTTGGTTTTCCTTAGTGCCAGTGCTTACTGTGGAATCTTACCCCACTGGTAATGTGCTTGCCCTTATGTCCCTCCTGAAGCAGCACTGTCAAGAGCAAGGACTTTGTTTGTGTTACTGCAGCACCAAGCACAAATGAGCAGGAAAACAAAGCTTTTGCTCTTGAATTAGCCCATAAAAATCAAAGAAAGAGGGGGGGGAAAAACCAAGGTATCCAGGTGTATCAGGGTGAACTCAACAGCCATTCTGCAATTCAGCTGCAATTCAGAGCTGGAGCCATTGTCTGCAGTTTTCCTGATTTTTAAGGTGTGTTGAAGTTTCAAGAGCAAAATAGTAAATGTTGATAAAACATATAAATAATTGTGTTCTCAGTGCAGTCACGACTGCAGGGGTTTAGTGCAGAATAAAGGCAGTGGGCAGAGGCTTTGTTTTCTTTACAGTAACTGAATCAGTCCTGCAGTTCCTCCTGGTGCCTCTGTCTTCAGCATCCAGGTCTGGGGTGTGCAGTGTGTTTGCACCCACTGGCCATAGGGTGAGGAGCAGCTGGACCAGGAGGGCTGCACCAAAGAACTGACTCTTAGGAGCAGACTGAAATGTTCTGCACATTTAATCATCTCTCATGGCAGGGAACTAAACCAAAAGGAATCTATGTACCACTAAACCTAAATCAAATTTCCTAGGAAAATGTGGATCTGACACTCAGGTATGATCTGTTTCACTGTACTGTTGTTCACCTGGGCAAAACATGGTCCTGGAGGTGCCTCACATGATGCTCAGGCTGTGATGAGATACACTGTCTCTGATGGGGGCTTGCAAGGCACTGGCTGCAGTGGGAATTGTGCCTGACAGCTTAATATTTCAGTTGCAACTGGACATACTTACAGTAATGAGTATGTAATTATCTTTTTTTTAGCCTGGTTAGAGCCACAAACATATGGTATAGTAGCAGAAGAAATTATTTTGGGTAGTAATCCTTAAATGGTTTTTTGGCAATCAAGTGACTAGGCCTTTCCCAAGGGAAACAGAAATTCCCATCGAAGCACTGTACCAGTATGTCTTTGTTACTGCTCTGCCACCCAAAGACAAAGCCAAACCTCCTCCCAGATTTCAGCTGGCTGTGAGTCTGGATGGTATAGTCACTGTTGGCAGTGCTTGCCTAGCTCGCTGTCACCTGGAGGAGAGGAAAGCACAGCAGGGTCTCTTTCCTTGCTATGTGAAGGGCTGATGTGTTGACAGAATTACTTTAGGTTTGCCTTACAAAATTTTTAATTATTAGTTTTCTTTTTTCCCCTTGGAAAGTGGCTATACCTATGTTCATCATCAGTGCAAGGGGAAATGATGGGGTTTTGTGGCATGTCAGTCAAGTTTTATAGGTCTCTATTGAATAAACAGTGAGTCATTTCTAAAATGTGGATGTTTATGGATGCAGCTGTTGAATGTTGGAGATTAGTAGCATCATGTCCAGGTTGTGTTTTTCTTGTCATCCTTGTGACCAAGACACTGTGCAGTGCAATACACAGACCTCATTTTTCTTCAGAGATGGGAAATTCCAGTTGGGCATCCCATAATGAGTCTGTAGTCTGTGTCTGTATGTCCCTTGGGCAGGTTCCACATATGCTGCTCCCTCATTAGCATGGGAAGCTCTGCCAAAGAGAGTGAGCATGTGCCTGTGGTCCTGGGTTCTGCATGGTGGCTGATTGCTCCTTCACTTTCTTCAGCATGGAATAATTTCTGTAGTAGCTCTGATGTGGACAACAGAGTTTGATGCACAAACTGTCAGACAGGTTTGTGTCCTTATGGTAGCTGAAGGGGCTGCTTTATTCCAAAGCAAAAAGGATCTGATCTCAGGTGAAAGAGCAAAGTCCAGTGATCCCAAATATCTTTGTTGACATTTCTGGGGCTGTGAGTATATTGCCTCAGTGTTGCAAGAGCCTTTGTAGGAGAAAACAAATCTAGGATGAGTGGTCCTCCAACCAACCTTATTTTCCCTCCTTGCTGGCACAGAGCACATTCCCAGTGTTTCCAATGTAAAAGGATTGCTTTGAAGGGAAGACCTCTGACCTTGCTCTGTAATGCAGTGAGTCCTGGAAGCTACATTTTGCTGAAAGCTTTTGCTTTTGAAGGAGAAAAAGAGCAAACAAGGATGCCCTGTGGAGTCAAAGCTTAAAAAAGAAAAGATTTCCCCTTCTTTAATGTTTGGTTTTAGGAGTTGGAGAGGAATTTAGGGCCCAAAATTAGGTGTTGAGGTGTTAGTGTGGGGGGAGCCTTACAAATGTGGTGATGAGTGTTGTATCCAGAAACACTTCCCGAGGCAGGTTCTCTGTTGTCCCATCCTGCAGCATCCCCAGCCCTGACCCTTCTTCTGAGCACCTTATTTAAGTTATTTCTTGAAAGTTGGAGCCAGTTTCACTTTTTTCCCCTGCTAAAGTGTGGCTGGAAGAGGTAGAGCTGGAGCATGAGGAGTCACTGCAGGAGCTGCCATGGTTGAGAAGAGAATGATGGCATGAGCCCTTTAGGAAGAGCAGGGAAATGAAGTCACATTTTTTCATGTGGTGGGCACGTGGTGAAGTCTTCAGGCTTTTCTCTTGAAGGTGTTCTGGTTATGTCCTTAATCTGCAGTGCTAATGAGGGGAAAACTACAGAGCACAGACAGATTAGTTGATAGCGTTCCCAGGAGTTCGAAGGCTGTGGAGACAAACCAGGTATCAAAGTTGCTTTGATTTTTCTAACTCATGAAAATGACAGAAGGATTTGTCTTTGCTAATAATTGACCTCAAGTCTGGATCTCTTTCAGACAAGGAAGGTGCCTTTTTTCCCTTCTCTTTGAGGGTAAGCCAGCCATAGTCAAACCATTTGGTTCCCGACAGGCAAAATGGAAAAGGGGGGTACCAGGGTGAGAAAACTCCAACAGGAATTTTTCCATATTTTAGCTGCTGCTGTTTCTCTTGGAAACTTTCTCATAAATGCACATGTTCTTCTTTTCAATCCACTCTGTGGAAAGACTAAATGATAAATTGGATGTAGCAATAAAAAAGTCATCTCTTCCTATGAACTGATTTGTTTATCATGTGCTGTTGTTACAGAAAATTACTCTAAGTGCTGATGGATTTCACACAGTTGTATTCAGGGACTTATGCTGGAAGGGCCCGGGATCCTTCCAGCTTCTGGGGATGACACAGGAGATGGAAGGTGCATGTATTCCACTGATGCAATGCAGGAGATCTGACGATCCCAAATTGAGCCTACTCCGTGATACTAGTTCACATCTTGGTTCATACATAATATTGGTATATCAGCTCTCAGAGGCAGTTGGGGGTGGTTTTTCCCCCCTGTGTTTAGCAGTTTGTTCAGAAGAACCTATTTTGCAGGTACTTATATTTCACCTACCAGTACATTGATGGATGTGAAATAGCAGGACTGTGAATTATCTCCTTTATACTTTTTCTTGTTTTAAGTACATTGGTGATTGGCAGGGGAAAAATGGACTTGAGATAGGGCAGGTGAGGTAAAAACCCACAGGGATGCCTGAGGCCTTGGATGCAGGAATGACTCTGGGTGACTGCTGACAGTGGTCTGCCAAAGCAAGAGGATACTTCGTGTGTCAGCAACAAACTGTGAGCAGCACTTTCTGAAGTAAAGATGGCTAAAGGTTCCATGTGCTTTGCTAAGAGAGTGCCTGGAACTAATTTAACTCAATTAGCACTTGTTGTCTTGTTCCTTCCGCTCTGCTACATAAATTGGTGATGTTTTATTCTACTTTAGTCTATGGGAAA
Source organism: Acanthisitta chloris (assembly GCF_000695815.1). Lineage (NCBI taxonomy): Eukaryota > Metazoa > Chordata > Aves > Passeriformes > Acanthisittidae > Acanthisitta > Acanthisitta chloris. The sequence goes on along the minus strand of NW_008653885.1, from coordinate 100,810 downwards.
TGCCCACTGTTCATGAGTGGGACAGGTGGGGAGCCAGAGCTGGAAAAGCAGGAGGAGCAGAAGCCCTTTGTCAGAGCTTGTCTGTTCCTAGGGGTATCCACTCATCCACAGGCAATGATCCTGCCAGTGGTTCTGAGAAAACATGAGTCTTTTGCAAGCTAGAAGCCAGACACATGTTGTAAACAGGGAGACCAATGGAAATCATCACCATCGTGTACCGTGGGAGTGGCATTCTCCATTGGTGACTATTGTCAAGTTTTGCCTCCTATTTGGTGCAAATCAAGAGAGATGTTCCAGTAATTCCTTCAGGTTTTATCATCAAGTCTGCAAATGTGACCGAGGAAATATGTGCTGTTTTTCAATCCTACAATTTCTCCTAGAGCTAGTGGGCTTAGCTATTAAAAAAAACAACAAAGGGAAAGCTAATCTCTCCTCTTGTCACATAGTCTCAGCTGGATCGTGTAAGATGTCCATATGCCACAAGAGATGCTACTGGGAATGTTACTGGTCCTGTTATAAACCAATACCTGCAATGGTGGTAAACAGTGGCTCACTGGCACTTTTCACACGAGCTAGAAGCTGCTGCTTCCTTTGGGATAGGGGTAATAAAGAGAACATATCAACAACGCTGCGTTTTACTTATGTTTCTGAATGTTTCCTGGTTTTCATCACGTTCTTGTTAAGAAAGTGAAGCAGCAGCTCACCCCTGGGCGGCAGGACACTGTGAGGCACCTCCTGTCTGCTCTTCAGACCCTCCAGGCATTTCACTGGGCATCAGGTTAGTGGGGTGGGAAATGATGGCAAGAGCAGCCTGATTCAGATTATTAACATGTCTTGAACAAAGGAGAGGAAAAAAAAGGGGACTCTTCCATCATTTACAGCTCCCGAAATATCACTAATTAGTGTCTGAGGAATACAGACTGCGTGGGAAGTTAGACATTCACCAGGCTGTTCATCTGGGAGCCGTCTGAGGAACAGCTCTTCCACGCCGGACATCTGCAGAATGTAAAAAAAAAAAAAAAATGAGAAAGAAAAAGACACAGTTCATTAACCAACAACAACATTACCCGTAAAGCAACTGGGGAAGCTAATCACTGCCACTAAATCTTACTCTGTTTACCATCAATTAATATTTAGTCTCCCAAATTTGGAGCTCTTTTGTTCCGTGCCTCATGTCATGTGGAGTTGCCTCGAATCTGGGAATTGCGACTGGCAGTGGTTTGCATCAGTGAGCCCCAGGGGCCATGGGCTTGCTGCAGAAGCCTTCAGGGGGCCGTTCTATTAAAGAGATAATAGTACAGATTTGAAAGCTTCAGCTGATTAATTAAATGCAAACACAAGATTGTACTCACAGGCTCTTTCAAAGGACTCTGAGTCCTTTTCTTAAGTCGCTTCAACCTTGACCTGAGTTAGCGTTTGTATAAAAGATTAAAGGTGACCCATAAAGAGAGAAACTGGATTTGCATTGTTTTAAACTTGGATTTGTATGTTGTGGAGAGAAGATCTTTTCCACCACACACACACATGCCTGCTCACTCCCTTATGAATGTGTGGAAAATGGCATTTTGTGTTTCCTGATGATGTGGGGGGTTAGGGCAGTGTGTGGATGAGAGAAACTTCCTGCCTGGGTTTAGCAGCAGACTGGCAAGATGCAAGCATGGCACAAGCTGCATTTCTGGGGATCCAGAGGAGCCAAACCATTAGAGACCTCTGGCAATGTAATTCCTGACTTTCTGCCTTCGCTCTTGGCATGGGCAACAAAGCCTCTCCAGTGCTGGGGTGTCTGTGCCACAGGTCCTGTATGTCTCATATCGCATCTACTGCACGTAGACATCACGTGAGTGGCACATTTGGTACATAGGACCCGTGTTGGATCTGCTGCACAGTGCAGATCAGCTTTATGCTGAACAGGCAAAGACTAACGTGGGATGTGGTGCAGCATGTGTGTTGGTAGCTACTAAGCTGGGGTGTCTGATCTGTGAGACTCAATAAACCCAAGAGGTTACTGCCTGGAGAAGTCAGTGGCTGATAAAAGAAGCAGCCCTCTTTCTGACTCAGCGAGGCTGCGAACGATGTCTGTGCACCCTTCACCTATGGCAATGGGTGGCTGTCTCTCTGGAAACTGTTGGGTTTGCCATAGAGTTGAGGGAGGAGCACCCAATGGAAGGGCATCTGCTCTGCTGAGCCCCTGCTGGGGCATGGCACCTAAAACCATAGGCTGCTTTGGGAAACCAGCGGTGCTGGGCCCCACTGTCCACCTGGGAAGCATATTTCCATCCTACTTGTTTGGGTGGAGTTTAATCTTGGAAAATCCTTCATAAAAATAATTTGAATCTCTTTTGGGACCAGTCAGAGCAGAGTGTTGCAGAAAATGTTAGTATTCTTGGAGATTCTTCAGATACCATTTCATTTGTTTTGCTTTGCTGTTTAATTCTGGTTGTGCTTTGTATTTTAAAGGGCTGAGCTCTATGTTTTGCATTTGCTGAGCAACATGACAGCTTGTGAAGTATGTGACAACACGGCTTGAGCAAAATAATGCAGTGGACATACTAAATTACCTCTTCAGTTGTATTTCTGAAGCTTTTTGAACAACTGAGATTTGATCCTTTCTAACTTGAGTTGAACCTTATGAATTGCAGATTACTATTATTTTTTGATCAGAACACAAAAGGTTTTCATTTTCAGGCCTCATATGTGTTATTTTAGCAACCATTGCCTAATTTGTAGCTGTTGTAACCTCTTAGACTGTTTAATTGGGTGTTGCCAGTGAGTGTACAGAACTACAGTGTTACCAATCACTGCACTACATTACAAAGCTGAGTTCATCCAAGTGTCCAATTTTTTTTTCTCAGTAAGTTTGTCCCTGCAGACTTCTCTTTAAAGTTAACGTTTGTCCTTGAGAGTGTGTATAGAACAGAAGTGGTAGAAAGGACCAGATGTAGTGTTATGGAGCTTCTTTGTTCTTCCCTTCATGATTAAGCATAAAAATCCTACATAGTTTAACAAAACTCTAGTATCTGGTCCTAATTGCTGTAAGTAAAGCACGTGTGATCTAAATGTTAATCAGATTTCTGCATTTAATGAGGGAAAAAGCAGCTATTATATGAGAAATGTTCAGGAGTAGGAGCTGCCCGTGTTCCAATCAGGTGATTGTGTATTTGAATAGTATTTCCATTTAAATAGCTTTATCGCCCCGCTGATTCCCAAGCACTGAGTCAAAACAAAAACTAACAGCTAAATTGATATTATTACTAAGGAGGAATGAATAATAGGCAGTAATTCCATACCTGCTGGGAATCGTCAGTGTGTTCATGGACTCTATAGGTGTAAGGGTTTGCACCAACTCTATGAAACTGTTGTATTTACAGAGGAGCATCGTGGGGATGTAATTCTGTCCTACTGAGTTCATGTTATGTTGCCGTTAAATTCTTCCTCTGCTTATTTTCCTATTGATTCTCATGAAATGCTTGGTCATGCAGTGGGCTCTCTTCCCAGTTCGCAGCATTTGGAGAAGCCAAGCCTTTCAGGCAGGCACATTGAAATCCATAGAGGTCCTGCAGGACACACACTCATTTCCCCAAATCACATTCTCAGTTAGTGCATTTCCCGGGACATCAGCACGGCTCTATTGCTTTGGCCACCCATATCTCCTAATGCTCCTGAAAGGATTATTTCATAATCTTATCCTGTGAATGCAACAGCTGTAAGCCCAGATAAATTGCATTCCTCTAGGGAGAGTGAGTTGGGACTCATTTTAACTGCATCCCAGTGGAATTGCATCATCTATAATGTTAAATGCTATTTGTCTGACTGTGATTGTGGTTGATTCAATGGAAGTGCCACCTTAGGATCTAGTGGCCTCTCTCTGTTTAAAGAAACCAGGCAGAAAGCAGGCTGGTGTAGACTGATGCTGAAACCAAGCCATGAGCTCTGATGTGTTTGCAGTGGGACTGCCCTTCAAATAATGCCCTTTGGGAGAGTGTCATGAGAAACACATTTTATTTTAGATCTGGCTATTCTTTTCTAGCACGTGCAGCTGTCATGCTACGCTGGATACAGATACAATTAGACCTTACGAATGTGCAGAAACTCTGGTTCTTTCAGGCTACGCTTCGCAGCTTCACAGATGGTAAAAGCCAGATGAGGTTATATCATGATCATTGAGTCCTGCCTCCTGCATAGCCTGGGCCAGAGGATGTCACTCAGCACCACTTTCATCAGGCTCAGTGCTTTGTGATTGAACCGGAGCGCTTCTTTCAAAAATACACCCAGGCTTCTGTGAAATGGTGGTGAATCTAGCCAGTCCTGCTCAGCAAACATAAAAATAAGGGAGAAAACCTGCTTTTCCTCCAAAATGGGAACCCCAGTGTGACATGTGATCTAGTGAGTGGCATGCCTGACTGTGGCAGGTGGGTTGGAACTAGATGATCTTTAAGGTCCCTTCCAAACCAACCCAATCTATGATTCTGTGATCAGGTAATGTAATATTGGGATATTATATCAACATGATTCAGAGCATATTTCGAATTGGGTAGAAGTTGAAAGGGGGGAAATTTAGGCTAGATATTTCGAAAATTTTTTTTCCTGTGAGGGTGGTGAGGCACTGGCACAGGTTGCCCAGGGAGGCTGTGGCTGCCCCAACTCTGGCAGTGTTCAAAGCCAGGTTGGATAAAGCCTTCAGCAACCTGCTCTGGTGGGAGGTGTCCCTGCCCAGGGCAGGGGGTTAGGACTAGATGGTCTGTAAGGTCTGTTCCAACCTTGATATGAGCTTTGGTCTCTGTGCAGAGACCAGACATTGCTTGCTTTTAGCTGCTGAGGTATTTTATAGGATATCTCATCAGAGCTGCTTAAGAATCTGCTCACATTTTAATCCATCTACTTGTTAATTCTTTTTCTCTCCCAACTCCCTCTGGACCTGCTAAGCAGAGAACTCCTGTTTGTGTGATACTTCTCTGTTCTTGATGTTTCTGTTCCAATCACCCTCTGCTTTCACATAACCATGTTCTTAAAAGTTCAGCCCCCCTGTGCATACAGACAAAGTACTTGAACAGTTGTACCATGTTTTAGGTAGTTAATTAATAATGGCTAAAAGAATAGTTATTTCTTCTTTAGGCTATTTCAGTTCTCCAGCAGAAGGATGACTTGTTTTTTCAACTTTCTTGTTTGTTTTCTAGTAGAAAATCACAGTAACTCCCAAGAAACAGTGACTGCTATTGTTTTTTAGCAGCGTGACAGTGGTAACAACAAGCTTTGGAGGTGTGGACCACACTGATTTATAAATTCAGGAGAGAACACAGCAGTTTCTGTAAGAGAAAGGTTCAGTTCTCCAGCAGAAGGATGACTTGTTTTTTCAACTTTCTTGTTTGTTTTCTAGTAGAAAATCACAGTAACTCCCAAGAAACAGTGACTGCTATTGTTTTTTAGCAGCGTGACAGTGGTAACAACAAGCTTTGGAGGTGTGGACCACACTGATTTATAAATTCAGGAGAGAACACAGCAGTTTCTGTAAGAGAAAGGCTTAGTCCCAGTAGTATTCCCTTTTTTCATTGCAAGGTGGAACACTGCTGGCTAGAAAGCATCTGTGAAACACCTTCTGATACCTATGTATGTATGTAAATATAGATATGTCTAATGGAAAGGTAGTGTATGTAGGCCTGATAGAATCCCAGTTTACAAATACAAAGGTGATGCTTCAAGAGGATAAGTGCTTTCTATGGGGAAAAGCTCCCAAAACTGTATGATATAACAGACTACATGTGAGTGTTGGTTCCTTGTGAAGAAGGTTGTGTGTTTGAAAATGTGGTTGAAGGTGTTGAAGAGAGAACAGTCAAGTATTAACCAGAAATGCAGATATCAGTTGAATGAGAAATAAGTGTAGTGATGGGCAAATACAGTTAGTGTTGGGCTATTTTTGCCACTGAGTATTAGGGTTTCATGTTGGACTGGGTAAGCAGATACATTTGGTTTCAGCATTACAAGTTAACACCTGAAATCAATTCTTACACACGGCCTTGTTCAAAATGTTAAATGGAAAATATTTTCCTGACATCTGCGAGAGCCACACTTCCAGAGGTTAAGATTGGAAATGTTTGCTAGAAATTAAATCAATGGTGAAGTCGAGAAGAAACCTGATTGCTGGTTTGAAATCTGGGATAGATGCTTTGTTATTCTTCTGTTACTAATGTTTGTAAAGGAAGAAATCGATAGTGTGGCCATGCCGGGGAAGTGGAATAAAATGACTGAATGATTGGCAAAAAACTTCTTCGTACAAAACCTGCAAAGATCCTTTGCACAAAATAAGCATCTTATAGTAAAAAGCAAATAAAGTGTTTGCATGATGACACTGCAGAATTCCCCAGCTGGGGGCTTTCTGCAGATCTAGCTCAACTTATCTATGGGAGCACTAGAAGGCTCCCCTCCAGTGTCAGGCTGAGGCAAAAACCTCCCAGATTGAGTCAATAGTGCTGAATTGCACTTAAATTTATGTTGAAGTGACAATTTTTACATAGTTTTAATGAGCAGCAGCCCTGGGCCAGAAACTTCAGCATGGGATGCCTCTTGCTTGCTGCCCTAGTTTGTTTTCATCCCTCTCACGTGAGAGCACCATCCTGGAGCGCATTAAGCAGCGGGACTAGCATCCATCATGTGGTGTTTATTCTGTCATCTCTCCCCAGGAAGAGAAGTGTGAGCAATGGAGTGTTTTATTTTAATAGCATTTTTGTTTGGTTAGTTTTGTTATTGTGGAAGTCTTTTCTGAGGCAGAATGAGTTGCTTTTCAGTTTTTAATGCATCACTTGCTGTGTCCTGAAGTTAAGGCAGGGAGAATCAAGGCTTGGATCCTGCATCTGGGGTGGATGGGTGTGAATTTTCTCCTAAGCATTGCAGTTGATTCCACAGCCTTATGCTTGCCTTCAAGATCATCTTCCTTCTGCTTGGGTAAGCTTTAACTCATCATGCACAAACAGTTCCCAAAGGATGGCCTGTGGCACGTGCAGTCTGCAGAGTCATTCTGTGTAGCTCACAGAAAGACTTTTTTCACTAAGATACCGAGTCACAGCTGAATTTTGGTAGGCAGCCACCAGCCTAGCATTCTGCCTCCATCCCAGACTTTAGGGTAGTCTTTTAAATACTCTGGGCCAAGCTAATGGTGTGCTGTCACAGACATGGACAAAGCTGTCAGAAGATGACAAAACCATTAGTATGTTTGGTCTGGTCATCATTTCACATCAGTGTCCTAAAAAAACAGAGCTGGAAGGAAGCCTTTCCTACAGAAGGAGAGAGCCCATAGCCATGAAAGACTGAGAACTACATCTTGTGTCCAGAGCAGCCACTGAAGACTGACCACTGTGGGTGGGAATTGCTGAGTGAGATGTATTTGTCTGTGGTGGTGGAGGTCAGGATCCAGATACACTGTTCTACATAGCACTGTTTCTCCATCTATAAATTGATTTTTTTAATACCACTGTTGAAGTACAGATCTTTCAGTGCTAAGAAGCCAGGTGAAAGGAAAAAGCTTCACAAACATTTGAAGTGTTGAGGGGCAAAAATGAAAGAACTGGAGGGGTATCTGGGCACAAAACCAAGAAAGGGCAGAGGACAAAAAGAGAGGAAGGAAATGTGGAGGAGGGTCTAAGCACATCCTCCTCAGTTCTCCAGAAAGCTGCCAGTGGGAATACATAATTTCAAAGTTTATACTCCTCATCTAGAAAATGAATGTATCTGGGGTTTATGGTATTAAGCAGTAAAGTTCATTGCAGGTGGATATGAAGTAGAGAGGAGGAATTCACAGGGGAAAAAGAAAAGAACTTTAAGGGTGAATTATTCACCAAAAAAAAAGGTTAAATATCATGATATTTGATAAGGAAATGACTAGACACTTTCTTATTATTCATAAAACCAATCCATAAAGGTAAAATTAAAAGAATTAACTTCAACATGCAAGACTAAGAGAAATAAGTTTTAAAAATGTTTTCTTGGTATTTCTAGGATGCCTTGAAGATGATGAACACAGTAATAATGCTCAGATTACTGTTGGGCACAAAGTGAACTCTTAGTCACGCACAAAACCTCCAGCCAACCCAAATGACTGGGTCAGTAGAAATTAAATCAGCACTGAGCCCCAGATAATATCTGATTGTGGGTTTATGTCTGGATAGATGGTTTCTTTCTTGTTTCCTCATTATGACTGATTGCAGTCACTGCAGAAATCAATAGTCTGGGCATGGCTGGGAACTGAAACAGTATGAGGCAGAAAGGCAGCATCCCACAAGAGCTTTCTTGGAGGCTTCACAAATGCTGCCCCAGCCCTCCTAGGTGCACAGGACCTTCTAGCAGGGGCTGAATATAGTTGATGTAAGGCTCTCAGTCTTGCCTGGTCAGTCAGGCAGGCAGTTTATTTCTTTGTATATTCTCATGTCAGATAGCACATGCTTCGCCATGGCACTGGAATTCCTCCCTGGACTTCAATTGAAGTGTGTTCAAGTCCAGCTGGGTGGAGGGAATTGCTTCTTGGAGAATCAATACCCCAAAGCTTGCTGCAGAGTTCTTTCTGGTGCTGGAGGAAACAGAGAAAGAACCAGCTATAATTTCTACTGAGGGAAAAAACAGCTAGAAGTTTTGAGTCTATTCTTCTCAGAGCAGTAACTTAAATGAAATGATGAAATTTTGCTGTGGTTTTCCAGTAAACTTTTAAAATATCAATTTGGATATAAACATTAAAAAAAGGTTATTTCATTAACAGCATGCTTGGGTTTATTTTACTATTTCATTGGACTTTTTTTCTACTTGGAGTTTTAGGCGGTGTTTGTGAACAGCAGCAAAAATGTTATATTCATTTAAAATTAATAAGAAAAATCCACTCTAAATGAGGTGGCTTATTGTATATTCCTTGATCACTAGCATATGCTTTAATGGAGTTTTAAATCAGGTTTTCAGTTCATAACTCGTGGATCTGCATACCTTTGAGTTTTATAGGCAGAGTTCACACAGGAGTCAGACTGGTTGTGGAGTTTGATTTCTACAGAATCCTGTGTAAGACTTGTAAACAGTCCTGTGTGTACCATTGGCACTCGTACTGATCCAAAAGCTTTCAGCAAATGGATTGAAGGAATAGGAAAATAGATAACTGACTTGAAAAAACCCAAAGCAAACAGCAGCAGAGCCCCCACTGCTCTCTGGTGGGGATTTTTGGAGCTCTGACATCCCTGGTGATGGGAGGAGCTCAGGAAAAAAACCAGAAGTTGAACACCACCAGTTTCCAATAAACTGGATGAGCCAACAGCTGCTTGGCCTTGGGTACTTTCTGCACTTCTGGTCTTCTTCCTCCCAAATGCTTGGGTGGGAAAGTCTTGTGGTAAAAAAGGACTATGTGTGTCTTGCTGGATCAGGCAGCTCACTGCCATGGTCTCAGTTTAACAGCTTGGTTCTAAAAATGGCCTTAAGCTGAAGGAGGGCAGGGCAAGATGGATATTGGGAAGAAACTGTTCCCTGTGAAGGTGGTGATGCACTGGCACAGGTTGTCCAGAGAAGCTGTGGATGCCCCATCCTTGGTGGTGTTTCAGGCCAGGATGGATGGGGCTTGGAGCAACCTGGTCTAATGGAAATCTGTAAGATCCCTTCCAGTCCAAACCATTCTGTGATTTTATGATTCTATGTAACTATAGAACAATGGTTTTCTGATGAAGTAATTTATAACAAAAAGGGGAAAATTACTTAAAACACTCTTTTCTGAGGAGGAGAGACGTCCCCTATGTCCCACGTGGACTGCACTGCTGAGAGAGCCAACGTGCACTGTGCAGCCTCTGCGGCTGCATCCAGGGGTGTTCTTTCCCACTGCCAGTGTTGGGTTTGGGTTGGGCTGGGAGAGGAGTGTGCCCTGAGACCTGCCCAAGTTTGTCTCCCAAGACCCTGAGGAGTTTTCTGTCTGTGTTTCCAACTTTGCTACATTTCAGTATTCACAAACTTTTGGGGTGTGCTGAGTGTGCCTTAGGCTGAGGATAAGCAGAAGCTTAATTTGTTCCAAATGATTTTCCACCCTTTTTCTTATTGTTTATTATTTATTCTGCTATAATTTATTCACAAGATTAAGTGGGTAAACAACATCACAACTACTAACAGCTACACAGTCCAGTGAGCATAATGATGCCAGTTTTAAATGCCGAGCAGTGTTGATTAGAGCTATTACACAAATATTCATTTGTTTGCTTTACCTTTACCACTTTGCTCACATACTTCACAAATTAGGGTATTATCCTTTTTTCCCCCCCCTTGCTGTTTTTAGCATCAAATGAAGGTAATTTACCATTTTTCCATCTGAATTGAAAAGCTAATTGAACTTAATGGCTTTAGAAAAATCAATAATTTCCTACTGTTATTGATATAATGAAGCATATGTAAGAGATTATCCAATAAAGACTCAAACCACTTAAATGAAGAGTTCAACTCCACATTGAACTATTTAAATTCTCTGTGTGGACAGTTAAGGGGAGATCCTTGTATGTGGACAACCAGCAGTAACTTTAGTATATTAAAGTGATCATGTTATCTTTGAGGTTGGAAAAGACCTGTAAGATCATTGAGTCCGACCATTAACCAAACACGCTCATGCTCACCACTAAACCATGTCCCCAAGTGCTACATCCACATGTTTTGTGAAATTTCCAGGATGGTGACTCCACCACTTCCATGGGCAGCCTGTTCCAATGCCTGAGCACCCCTTCAGTGAGGAAATTTTCCCTAATATCTAATTTAAACCTCCCCTGGTTGAACTTGAGGCCATTTCCTCTCATCCTCTCACTTGTTACCTGGGAGACTGACCCCCATGTGGCTCCAGCCTCCTTTCAGGTAGCTTTAGAAACAAGAAGGTCTTTTACTATGACACAAACTGTACACCCAGTGTTTTGTGATTCGACATACTCTATTTTTCATGTCTGGTTTTAGAAAGTAGCAAAAATCCCATATTGAAATGCGCTTGGGGTAAGAAATCATCCCATGAGAAGCCTCCTCAGCTGCACTGCTCTACTGTGAAAAGGGAGACATGAGAGTTGGTTGGTTAGAAGTAGAAACTGCTGAGGTTTCTTCCAGTTTAAAGACACAGATTTATTGGGAAGCTACTATTAGTTCATAGCCTGGTTCTGGCAAAAGTTTAATGGTTCCTAGGAGAGTATGTGAGGAACTCCTAACTAAACGTTTCTAAACCTTTAAATCTGGATCAAAACCATTAAATCCCTAAATGACATAGGAGACATTAAGGCCCTTAATTTAGGGATCAGTGTAGTAAAAAGGGAATGGCAAATATGAAATTAATGACATTTAAATTACTGTTTCATTAGAACACAATTTTGCCACAGTATTTTAGTGAACTTAGGATACCCAGAGATCAATAGCAATTCCCTTTATTTAAGGCTCTGGTGATGTTTACTGTGTAATTTTATTTTATTTTATTTTTGGAAAGGAGTTGCTATTTGTGAAAATGTTCTTTGTGAAATATTAGTGGAATTAAATGCATTTTTAATTGCACTCTACAGTTGTATTAGTTTGGCACTTGAAAGTTCTGCATTAATTTGTGTGATGAATGGATGGGGAGAATACAGGATAGACAGTTTCTGCTGGATTTGCAGAATGGGAAAGGGAGACCAGAGTCAGTTCAACCCTATATATTAGGGGATGAAAAGAAGACGTAATAGGCTAGTTTTGCTCAAAAAATAAGGGGGGAAAAGTGATAAATGATAAAGCCTGGAAATGTTTTAATTCTCCTCCCCAAAAGTTTTGGTAGGTGCCTTGGTGATGCTTTGTGAGCACCACCACAGTGTCCAGAGTACCTCCATTTCATTCCATGTGCCAAGACTGTCCTCCCGCGGGATGCTGGAATCCCCCATCAGTGTGATGAGAGATGCTACATCCCAGTATATTTAGGTCTGGACTGCACTGGGAAATAATCTCCATGAAGTAATCCAATTAACCCCCCAGAGGCACTAAGGGAGGATGGATGAGTGAGAACACTTTAATTTAGGAGACATTGGCTTTTATTACAAATCCCTGGAAGATTCCAAGGAGAATGAATACCTTTATGGAAACTGCCAGTACACAAAGCTGCATTTGCAGAAGAAAATGTTGAAATGAGCTGTTGAGAGTGGGCAATAATTGCCTGAATGCTGTGTGCATCCACCTTTTGATGTCTGATATTTTTACCTCCATGGTGTAAAGAGAAGGACAGAGCATCCTGGGAGTGTTTTGTCAGGTCACAGCTGAGGTGCTTCTCCTCCAGTGCTCTCCATAACATTTCAGCTTGACACTTATGGTCACGAAAAGAAAATAACAAAGACTGATCAGAACAAACCACTTCTTTTTAACACTATAAAAATGGTGGCTATTACCTTCCCAGCATCCTCTCAGGTAATGGCCTGAAACAGGACCAATATTTGATTTCTACTTGCTGTATTTACTTTATAAATAGATACTTCATGGCTTTCATTCTTTACTGAGATTGAATTAGTGGGTTAAATAGACAGAAATATTTCTTACCATGGCATACTGATCTCTTAGCATCTTGCACTGACCTGATAACAGGCTAGCGGGAGAGTAAACTTAATTATTTTTTAAGCTAGAGACTGACAATAGAGAACACTGAATATTTCTGAAACTGAGATCTTCTTTTCTGTCATTAAAAAAGCCAGGGAAATCTGAAAGGAGTGTGAGTTCAAGGCATATATCACTGCGATTATTGAAGGGTTTTCAGAGAGTAGCTTATCACCTCCCCAGCTTATTTACCTGATAAACCGAAGCCTTATGCTTCAAAAGCTCCAGCTGCTCAATCCGAGCGTGGTAGCCACCTCTTAGTGAGGATGAATCCAGTAGGATGGCATTGGCAAGCAGGACGTCACAGAGGCCTTTTGTTGGAATTTGCACTTCAAAACACCTCCCCTAATTCTCAGTTTCATTACAGTTACTAAACTGTATAAAACAAAATGTGTGAAGGAGGTTTGCCTCCCTTGTTTGGCTCTTTGAACTTGACTTCTTCGTGAGTGAAGGTGATGGAGAGGCTGAAGAGTGAGGGTCTGTGTTTTTGGGGGTGCTGGAGAGGATGCACAACATACCCCTGTGAGCTGCTGAGCCCAGGAGTATTGTCTGCCAGCCACTGGGACATGAGATTAAGATCTGATTTCAGATGGCCTTTACCAACCACAGTGTGAACAGCAGTAACCTGCAAAAGCAATAAATACCCTTTGTATCAGTTTTTGCCATTGGCAAGGCACCCCAAAGCTGCTGCTGCCCCTGGGGAGGTTCTGTGACGGATTCCTGTATCCCTGAGCATCCTTCATCGCCGCTCCCTGGACGCAGAGCTGGCTCTCCCTGCCTGTCATCACAGCCCCCTGCTCCAATCTGCATATTAATCTTGATTCTAAACCACTCTACAGATGCCGCATGCAAATGTACTGAGTGATTCAAATTGGTTTTCTCTGTTTGTAAATGTAGTGTTCTGTGACTGCTCAGGGGCACTTGGAACATATGCTCCTTGGTATCTGACATTTTTCAGAATTCTGAGCAAGGAGGCTGTGTGCAGCATAGGCACTTGTGGGCCTGTCATGCTGCTGCCAGCCCTGTGTGACAGAGGGCTCAGTCCAGCAGGGAAAGGTTTTCCTTTTTGGATGTGTGTATATGGGGGGACACACAAGCAGCAGAATGCGGAGTCTTTATGAATTAAGCAGCACAGCCCTATCCTATTCCCAGGAACTCAGTTACAGCAAAGTCTATTATTCGGGAGGTTTGCGTGAAAATAGCATTACTTATCTCCCTGCCTTAAATTGTCTCTGCAGAGACCTGCTCTCTGCAGGCTGGAGATCTGTGGGGAGAGCCTGGATGCCCCGAGCTGAGGCCACCTGCCTTAGGAAAGGGTGTGAGGAGCAGGGAAGGCACAGGAGAGCCTTCTGCTGCCCCTTTCTGCACCAAACCCCACATTTTCCTGATCTCCATATCTTCCTTGCTGCTCACAGTGAGACTTCTCAGTCCTCCTCTCTGCTTGGGCAGTGGCCCAAAGGCCATTTAATGGCTCAGGTTACTGTGCTGTAAGCATGGATAGGTGGAGGTAGCTGAAACTCCTGCTGCTCTCTGCGAGGGGTTCCTGCTCCCAGGTGAGGCATCCCCAGAATGCCTGTGAGGCTGAGCATGGTGTGGTTTCACATCAGCAGACTGGGAGAGATGGGAAGCAGGCTGATGTGCTGTTTGGCCGCTTCACTGCAGGGGTGATCCCTCATGGGAAAATAACCTTCAGTCATCCAGTGTCCAGCATTGGCTGCCGTGGTCATGGTGCTGCTGGGACGGAGCAGTGCTCCTTGGGCTCCAGAGATACAGAGCCTGGTTCCTTGAATGCCTGGCTGCACTGCAAGACTTTAGGCACAGATTTGAGCACTAATTCCTGCCACTGAAGGGGAATAAGCACTCTAACAGCTAGTTCGCTAGAAAAATTAAAATTCATGGTATCATCCATGAAGCTCAGACAACTCTCTGTTGTCAGCACCTCCAGAGGTCCTGGTTTAGCTCCTTCTGGTTCATTTAATGATATAACAGTGAGAAGGAGAGATAGTCCTTTTAATGTTGATGTGTGAGGTTTAGAATTAAATGTCTCTGCTGGTAGCTGGGTGCTTTCTGCTACTGGCAACCCCATGAACTCTTTAAACATATGCTAATGAGCCTCACTTACTCTCATTCCTCTGTATAATCCATGAAGTAAGAAAAGTCAATCTTAGTCGTACTGCCTAATGGCCTCTATACATTGTAGTTAGCACAAAACCACTGTGAAGTGATGGAGATCAGGAGTTAAATGCATGAATTAAGCAGAGTCCCTCTGACCACACTCCATTAGAAGAGAAACTGTCTCTAGGGAGAAAAAACAAGATTTCTCTTTATATATACATTATAAGAGTCGCCCACTGATCCTCCAGGCATTTTGAAACATTACTGGCACCCTAGTGATGTGGACAGAATATAATTTATCAATATCACTACAACTTCCTACCTGAGATGCTGCTGGAATACAGATGTGCTACAGCACAAGGTTTGAAGGAGTATGTATGTTATCCATAGCACTGCTTCCTCTCGTGCACCTGATTCCTCAGCCCTGATGAGAGTCTATATGTATTTTTAAAATCTGTATTGTATTTTATTTTTAACATGGTTTTTAAACACCTGCATGCAGTTTTCTGGCTTGGCCAGCAGCTGTTTGTGTGTGATTTGCTCAAAATACAGAAGGGGAAAGCTATTCAGCAAAGCTCCTGTGATGGATTAATGCAAGGGAATTACAGTGGCAAAACCTCATGCAATGGCAGTGGGCTGGTGAGGCTCAGCCATGGGACACGAAACTCTGCCACAACTCCTTCCAGCAGAATTTTGTCACCTCTGGCAGCTAAGGGAAAAGCAGTCACTGTACAAGTCTGTCTCTGCTCCAGCACTGTGATGCTATTCTTAGTGTGGGTATGATTGATTACAGAGTGTTATACAGTCATTGGGTAAAAATAAGAGACTAACAGACCTCATCCCATGCCTCATGATTCTGCAGCTCCATTCAAAATGCTGCTGCCCAGATCAGCTTCTTACCTGAAGTGTTTGATGAAGATATGGGCAGATTGCTGCATTGGACAGGATCATCTGATCTCAGCTTTTAAAGCTATTGGCAATTTATTTCTCATTATATATCTTTCTGTGGACAGAGACACCAGCAAAGAATCTGGAACTATCTGCATGCAGAAATTGTGTATTATGGAATGGGGTTGTTCAAATCTTATGAGTTATTTGAGTAACATCTTGTTTGTAACCCTCCTGTGCTGGCAGTAGGTGTTGCATTCAAGAAAGGGTCTGCCATGCCCGGTGCTTTTCCAGTCAGGTTTGGTGCCAGTATCAAAATCTGCTGCCTACTTTGGATTGAAAACCTTCAAAGAATAAAAATACAGAGAGTGTAACACCCGAGAATATTTATTTTTCTAAGAAATCGATATGAGTTAGTTCTGTCACAGTGATTTGGGCAGGCATGTTTCTTTCTGTTGCTTTTTCAAATCCCCCTGAAGTGTTCTCAGAGGCCTCTGATCTTCAACAGGGCACATTAGGACACTTCAGCCCTTCTAATAAATCATCTAGAAGAAACCTCTTAATCTATAGTGAGTATCCCACTTGATACTGGCATGTTGATATTGTTCATCTTCTGTATACCTGAACATGAGACATGAGAAGAATTGTGCAGAAATTGGGTCTGGGTGTTTATGGTGGGGTATGCTGAATTGTTTTCAGGACTATATATGATATATATGCACTGGCATGGGTTGGCTTTCAAAACAGAAAATGAATCTTTCTTCAAGTGCTGTTTTTATCAGTAATTCCTTAGCCACAGGATCTAAATTCAATTATTAAAAGGAGAATGAAAGAACAGGAATACTTTTCCTGCCAGATACAGTGTGCAGGGCTGAGTCCATCTGATTTCAACATGAACTTAGTCAATCTGTAATCTGAGCAAGACAACATGCTGAGCCTCAGATGCAGCATGAGGCTGTACAGGGTTTACAGCTATTTTCTTTCTTCTCTGGGTGCCAGTAGCAGCCTTTTAGAGAAACCAGCTGGAAAAGCACCCCAATAATCCTTTCAGAACTCGCAGGACCTGTGTTTGAGTGATCCTTTTGCTGCTTCTCTCGTGAAGACAATTCTTATGACGGATCAGTGTGATCCAATGTGTTATTGCTGAGGTTTTGTGCAGGGTGTGCAGCCTTTCCTCTAGCACTACCATGTCGTGCGTAAAGCCATCACCCCAGGAGGTAACTTTCCAGATCCCTGTGGCCTTGAACTTGAAGATGATAGGAAGAATATAGGAAGGTTTTCAGTGGTACTTCACCTCCAGTGCTCACTCACACTAACACCATCAATGTGTTTGTTCTATAAAACAACAGCCTTTGGTTTAGTTCTGTAATATTGCCACATTTCTTGCTTTCACCCTGATATTTATTCCTCGTGCTCTGCTCTCCCCCATGGTGTTTTGGTTTGATGCAAGTTCTTAATGGAAAAGCAGTTGCTTAGGGAATTGTGATGCCTATCAGCTGTCTGATCATGACTATCCGTTTACGGAATTAAATGGAGACTGTATCAGTGTAAAGGCTCCACGAAAAAAATATGCTTCATAAAATTCATCTGGCATGTCATGCCTCTCTTTGTCCGTAGTGTTCAGAAGCTCACTGTTCTGTTCCCATAATCTACTAAATAATAAGTCAGCACTTGCATCTGCAAATCCATGCGCAGCTCCAGCTCCCAACCGTAGTGAAAGTTTGTTATTGTATGAAACAGGAACTGTTCCCTTTCATTCCTGTGACTGATCGTTGCATTCTGTATTTCTGTCAAATTTGACGACAGTCACCTCCTGAAGCTTTAACAAAAGGCAGAATTCCCCCTGGTGCTTCTGGCAATTACACATTAGTCTTCATGGAGACAGAAGATTACTTGCTGATTCCTGTTTGCTGATTCCATTATGTATATATTCTCTAGTATATAATGGCTTGTTAATCCCTTAAAACAGCATAGCTAGGAATATTCTGTCAAAACTGTATTTTGGTTCAATTAAAAAAACCCAAACATCAAAAATGATGAATTCCATGGAGTCTCTTATAACCACTGGGGTTTTGAAGTTGATTGCTATCAGGGAGCTTATCATTATGGTAGCTGGACTGTGTGCGATGTGGTGAACGGTTTCCTTTTGAAGATATTAATTTTCCTTCCGTCGATTCGATGCGATATGCTTGCAGTCAAGCTGGGCAAGAGTAATAGTGGTGATGAAGACAGCTTGGTGTGTTATTGTGCTCAAAAATAATTCTGTTAGGATGTAGTCTCTTTCCCGAGATAAATTCCTGTTTTCTCTTTGTGGCATTTTGTGATCACTCAGCTGCAAGTTTCATCCACAGCCCTGTCCCCATGGAGAGCTGCAGGCTGGTTTGGCCTTATTAAAGTCAGGTTTTACACCCTCATTAGGTGATACCTCAGCCTTGCTTGCAAAAAATACAATGCTGTATAATACTGCGCACTGTGAAACAGGATTAGGACCTGGAAAACAGAATGTGATAAACAGTTTGGCCTCATCTTGCTTTGTACTTGGTGCAAACCTCACCCTGCTGAGCTTCTGTTCCACCTTGTGCTGCTGTGTGCAGCTCACGTGCCCATGCATTGCAGTGACCTTAGCAAGCCAAAAGCCTGTGGAAAACTGGGCATAACATCACTGAGAAGCTCTGTAGCACTTTCCCTCAAACATGTTTTGCATTCCTTGCACCCAGGCTTGGCTCATGTGGTGATGGTGTTGATGCCATCCAGCGAGAGGTTGCGTCTTGCTGCTGCAGCTCCAAGTCTGATGGGGCAGAGCTGCAGGAGGTGCCACTCTGATCCCCTCCCCGTTGTAGGGCTGTTGTCCCCACAAGCTGTAACAGATAGCCCTTTCCCTGCAGAGCTTATGATCTGGTAGACAAGATGGAGACTGTGAGAGAGAGTGTAATATTATCCATCTTCCGCAGACAGGGAAAAGAGGTGCAAAGAGATTAAGGCCAACATCGCAGAGGAAGTCTGTGGCAGGACCAGGAATTGAATTCAGCTCTCCTGGGTCTTTGTCCAGTGCCTTAATCACAAACCCCTCCTTCACCTCTGTGCTTTTCTATTATTTAATCAGCTGAGAACAAATGCAAATTGATTTAATTAAAGGAGAGAGCAAATTTTTAATTTCAGACTGGATTCATTCTGTGGTTATGGAAATTCTGAGGAATGGAGAATAAACATCCATAATTTCTTTTCTTGACAGATGTATTTTCATTTACACAGCTGTGCAAAAATTGTATTTATGTATTTTGTGACGTCTAATTTTAGCCTAGAAGCACATCTGATGTTGGGTTACCAAGAGGTGTCATTTTCTGGCTTGCAGAATAATCCTCTTTCTGGCAAAAAGTCGGTCATGTTTCTTCCCACAGACATGGTTTCTTCCTTTTAAGTGTCTCTCAAAATTATTTTATACTCAATGAAGCAAATCCTCCAAAGGCTTCATTATTCTGATGGTAGCATCATCTGATTGAATATTTCAATCATAATGTCCTTTGGAGAATTTCATCAGTTTCCACTCGGGATGTTGGAGGCTTGGATTCATGTGTATTCCCGAGGTTTTGAGGAGCTGGTGTAGGAAATTCAGATCATTTCAGATGCACAGAGTTCATTGGGGAGGTAGATGGTAATGTTTACACTGGCTGTTGACTAGAATACATTACATCATCCCTTTCAGATGTGAAAAACACAAATGCAGCTTCTTTGGGTCCTGCTCAGCAAAGCATTTAAGCACATGCTTAGTTTTGAGCACCTGAGTGTTGTCTGAGCACGTTCCTGCCACACATTACCAGTAAATCAGAAAGGCTGGTGCAATAAAGTGTCACTCATCAGATCTGGCTGCTAGGGACGTCATCCAGTCAGTGCACACTTCCCTATGCCAGGAAAACATGCAGTGTTTGTGCAGAGTTTCTCCCTGTGAGTGTTCTACACCAAACTCTTCCTCTTAGTTTGGTTTCCTTGCCCTAATATCTCTGTGGTGTTTGGGAGCTATGGGTTCCGACGCTGCTGACACCTGGGGACACGCTGCATTTCCTGCTCTGTGCCTGTGCAGTGTGGTATGCAAGTATTGGTGAGATCAGGGCCTCGGTGGAGGGCAGAAGGGGAGAAAAGGAGCTTTTCTGCCTTCAGCCTTCATGCTTCTTCCTCATTCACTGAAAAAATACCTTTAGGTAATTCTGAAAAAAACCTGGGTTTGTTTTGGTAAGTGACTTCCTACAAGGATGTCAGTTTTAGAGCTTTCTAAATGGCTGTGACAGCTCCCGGTGCCCCATTGCCTCCTTCTCCTCCCCTTGCATCCCCTGGAGAATGTATGAAAGATTCTGGCACCCACCTTCGAGGGAGGAGCTCCTCAGGCTGATGTTGCCACATCTGAATTGCCGTGTCGCTCAGGATCCCTTGGTGAGGGTGTTCTGCTTATTTCAGGCTTGCATTAGGTTTTACGAACTTTAATGAACAGTAAGTAATAAATTTGCTGAAGAAATTGGGTTAGCCTGTGATTAACATTCAGAGTGATGCAGATGAGTGTACCAATGATGGGAACATGTGCTCACATCACGATGAAATGCAGATGAGAGGCCCTGGAGCAAGCCCAAGGATGTGGGCCAGCGCGGTTTCATCTCTGTCAGCTTTAATCTGATCTCAAGTGCAAGAGCTACCGGCCTGCAGAAGGAACCTCAAACCCTGGGAAGACCTCAGTACAACTTTTGCTTTCTATTAGAGGCTGTTAAAACATTTCCTTACAATCAAAGCTCCATACATAACAACTCAAGTCACTGTATCTAAAAAACAATATTTCTAGCAGTAGGGAAGAGAGGGGGAAATGGTTGGAAGATGCCTCTTGATTTGGTTTAGCTTTCATAACACGCTGCTTTACTGAGCAGCCGTTTTAGTCAATTGAAACCCAGCTGAGCCCATCGTCTTATGACAGCGTCGTTGTACGGAAGAGAGAGAAAAATCCCCCCACCCCCTTTTTAAATGAAGTGCAAAGTAATGCTAGAAAGGGAAAGAATAAATCAATTTTAAGTGGTAATCTATGAAGTTGGACAGAAAATGATGAGAAATGAAGCAACTGGTCATAGGAAATTGACCTTGAAAATGGTGTTTATCTTGCGGCCGCAGTGGCAGAGCCCTGCTGCTGCTGTGGGCCAGCAGCTGAGGGGGAATTTAAATCAGAGTTTCTTTGCTTTGAATCTCAGTTGGGTTTGGGGGGAGTTTCTTTCAAGACTCTGTTCTCTGACAGTTATGCCAGCAGTGCTGCTCGGCAGCATCTGCCAGGCGGGATTTATCCCTTTGTGGCAGTCTTGTATTTTACTCTGTTGCTTGAAAAGCTGCGCCAGTTTGGGAGTGGTAGTTGCCCAGGGTCAGAAGAAACACTGTGATTGTGTAACAGATACATATGCTAGAGAGAGGGCTGGTATTTTTACCTGGCTTTTAATTTCCATACAAATAAACACATTTAAGTGAGTAAAAGGACGAATGAGTAATACATGTCACCTCTGCTATTTTAATCTGTAACACCTACTTACAGCAGAAGGATGGCTACTGCAGTGTTATATGCATCTTATTTACAATAAAGGTACAGAAGGCTGTGGGAGGTGGAATATATTGAGTTTTCACTGAAACTCCTGTGGCAGAAAACAATTGACAAAGTAGTCCCATGATTTTTGTCTTCTAAGGTGGGTGGTCAGGAGTCCATCAGATTAGCTAAATGCTTTTTGCTTCAATTGGTGACAATCTTTTTCTGCCTTTTATAACATCAGCTGTGTCCATAAGAGGTCCATATGTAACTCATTGAGATGGGTCAACTGCTCTTGGGCACCTACATACTGGGTGTCTCAGTAATTCCCAACTAAAACATGAAGGTGCAAGTATCCATCCGCTGTGCCTTGGAGACTTTATGGTTTTGAGGGTCAGCAAAATAACATTAACCCATTAATTAACTTTCTTGAAACGTCAGAAATATTTATGTCAGTTCTAATCTGAACCACACAGAGAAACAAATGGGCTATCTGATTTGCTCAGCTGGTTCATGTAATCACTGACGACCTTTGCCAGCACAGATCCTCTTTCAGGAGGAGCCAGATAGCAAACACAGGGAGGATGGTCATAGGTCTGCCCAGGGGCAAGTGAGACCAGGTCAAAGCCCTGAAGTGCCCTATATTGTGTCTGGTGACTTGTCATAGGCTTTGACTTATACCTGAGCTTTGACTTACACCTGAACTTCTCAGAACCCTGAGGAACTGGCCACTAAACTGTGTCATCTAGGCAATATCTGCAAGTAGCAGTTGCTGCTGCTTGTATGGCAGCATCCACCCCAGCTCTGTGTAACTAGGGGCTTGTTTTCCCAGATGGGACCATGTGGGGTTTGGATATGCTCCAGATTCAAGCTGAAGGCGTTTCCCTTGGCAGGGAGCATTTCCTGATCCATTCAGTCTGTGATAGGATCTGAACTGAGCATCCAGAGCAGGTGAAGGGAAACAAAGGGAGAGAGGTGGGAAGGAGGGAGGCAGTGAGGCTCAGTGAGGACAGGAGGGAGCCCCACTCACAGCAGCTCTCTGTGGAAAACTCGTATTGATCAAGCGTCGCTGACAGTTGGGTTGGTTGTGTTATTCCACTTCTTGTGCTGTGATGGAAAGCTAACAAATAATAAATTTAAGCAATGTTTTCAGACTGTGCAAAAAATAAGAATTTTGAGGCAAGCTTTCTCCGGATATTTAAAATTCAGCAAGGCTTTTTTTGTCCTGGGTCTTGAGATGTTAATAACTTTGACTAATTGTCAACACCACCAATTACTATGACTGATACCTTATCATTTCCCACAATGAGCAATGCTAATTAAAATTGATTGTGCTGCTGTTCTGGCACAGCAGCAAGTTTCCTTTTCATTTTTTGTTTAAACATGAGCTTATTGTGCCTATTTGGTGAATTAAATAAGAAAAGCTCATTATTCCGATGTTTATTTTTGAGCAGGGGTTTTAAGCCACATTGGAAGCCTGTTAAAAGTGTCAAAGAAATAGAAGAGATTGAATGAATTCTATTTTTTGGAGTACCAAAACATGCACCTAATAATAATATTTAGCACTCTTATACCACAATGCTCTTTACATGATCACATTTCTGCACAGATGTACCCACTCCTATTA
>NW_008653885.1:63658-78040 GCF_000695815.1 Acanthisitta chloris | reverse complement strand
CTGCTGTTTCACAGATACTGGAGCTGAGGAACTGGAGCTTTGATTCCCTAATAGCAGTGCACTTCAAGCTATTCACTTCAATTAGGTTGCAGATCCCTGTCTCACAGCACTCAGAGCTGCCTAAGTTATGATTTGCAAGACTGAATTTTATACAAACTTGGCCTTTTATTTCTCACTTATGTTTTTTTTTTTTTAAAGTATGATTATTTATTTCTTCCAAAGATAGGATCAAGAATTCCTTGTTGCTGGCCTGCGCTGTGCTGGCTCCTGCCAGTAAATGTTGGTTCTGCCCATGCAGGGCACAGCCATGCAGGAGGAATTGGGTTGTGCAGCTTCATGCCTTTCTTTTTTGAGTCTTTGTTTCACTGACTGAATCTCCTTGTGTCAGGAAGGGCTATTCTGTAGCAGGGAGAAACTGCTTGCAGGGAGGAGACATGTCTGGGTAATAGCAGGGGACTCTGAAACTCATGTGTTATCCATCTCCTGTTGTATTCTGAATTCACTTGTGGGTTTATGCGAACTTTTCCATGAGGAATGTTTATGGGATAGGTTATCAATGCAAGATGTACCAGGTTTTTTAACTATTCTGCTGGTATCTTCCTCTTAAGTGGCCAATTGCAGTTAATAACACAAGTCTGTGACCTTATTCTGTTGAAGACTGATTTAATCTGAACAATTTATTCTTTTCATGATCGATATATATTGAGTTAATATGTAGTGGATATAAATGCATGGAATTGTCTGAGATATTCCTTACTTCCTCCTACTAAATTGAGTCGACTGCTTCATGGTAGTTATTAAAACAACATCTTTTAAAGAATTCTAGATTTTCACTTTTTCATAAACAAGATCTCCTTTCAGTCTTGACAGAAAGGGAACCCACGTTTGCTTGCATGGCTCTTGTGTGAGCAGTTATAGAGGAGTGTGTCAATCAAAGATTGTTTTATATTTATTTGGAAAAAACTTTGAAGTGTCTAACACTTGAAGCAAGATAAAAATATTTCATTACAGAAACACCAATAGCAAATAAATAATACCTGAAAAGTAAATATTTCATTCCTGAACACAATTTCTTGGTTATTTACAACTACGTGGCTTTCCCTTGAGCATTAATTTCTTCTGTTCTTGATATGAGTTAGGAGCAACCTTAGAAGTGCGTAGAACTCCTTGTGCCATAGTGCCACAACTGGCTCCAGTGCAAATCCTGCTTGCTGCAAAACGGTGAGGTCCTGTCCTCTTCACCCTCTTGGTCTGGCACTCCTGCTCCACCAGTGGTGACCAAGGTGCTACCTTGCCTTGGGTGTGGGGTCTTGGAGCAAGCTCCCCTCCACCACAGGGGCACTGTGTGATGCCTCATTGAGCTCACCTCATGCTGTCTCTGATGGTGCTCTCCTGAGTGACTCACCTAGGCTCATTTGTTTGTGTTGGAAAAGTGGTAGGAGATGGTGCTGGAGAAGTGCAAAGTGTCTGCCTGGACGTCTGCACCCCCTGTTTTAGCAGCAGAGAGCAGTGGTGTGTGCTCAGCTGACACGCACCGATGGCACCATTATTGGAAGGTGACATGTTGCCATTAGCACAGAAAGCTGTGAAATAACGTGCCAAATGTGTCTTCTTGAAACACATTGGACCTAATTCTCTTATCTGTATTGATGTCTCTCCATGGGCTGCACTGAAGATGCTCATGGTTTACGCTGTAGAAAATCAGAGAGGAATCATGGATGACTGACTCCCATGGTGTAACAAGCTGTATGTGGAGGCACAAGTTTTTACTTTCTTCTCTATTTCCAAATGTCCCCTGGAGTTTTGTTGTGAAAAGTCAGTTATGAAAATTGAGAGTATGAAGGGGGGGGATATGTCATTTGGGTTGTGATTTGCTGTTAATTAAACTTTAGTGTGACATATCCTTTATGTCTAGGGATTCCTGATTCTCATCTCAGTGGCCTGGTAGAACGGAGGAGCATCTCCATCGAGATCAATGCTCATTATTATTTTCCTCATTATCATCATGATCCTCATCAGTATTTGTTCTACAACACTGGCTGTGGAACAGAAGCTCAGGCAGAGATGACCTTCACCCGTTCCCATTCAAAACCTTTCATTTTTAACAGCTAAGAGACTCAAAGGCTGGGCATGCGAAAGTGGCAGCACTCTCACGACAGAGAATTAGATCCAACCACTCAGAAGTCAAAATCAGCCTTTCTTTCCACTGCAAATGGCATGATGACATAATCAGTTTTCATTATTTTCATGAGAGTAGTAGCACTTGGGTATAGGTTGAACCCCACAGTGCACAAGGTAGTGATGGGTGCTATCAGGCAGATTTATAGCTGCATGAAGCTCACACGTGTGTGCAAGAGAGGGACTCAGTGATAGACGGGAATGGAGTCTGCCCAAAAAACAGGTGAGGTAGAAGAGGAAGGTGGTCAAATTTAGTAAATGGTCTCTAGAGACGGAAGTGGTATGGAAGGTAAAGTCCACAGTGCCTTGACCTGTTCATATTAGATACCCTAAATGGGATTTTGAGAACTGTTCTTCTTTCTCCTCAGTTGCATTGTGGGGAAAATGCTTATTTTTCAGTCTGATGCCAGAACTGTGGCTTTATGGTAACACTGTAGGTGACAGAAAGCCTGGAATGATTCTCTTGCCTGGCTGTAGCTCCTCCTTAAGCTGCAGGTGTGCAGACATCAGGATGGGAGAGCTCAGTCTCGGAGGAGAACCCATGGAAGCAAGGTTCAACTGCTCAGTACCCCTTGAAATAACCTCCTCAGACACTCTTGCACTCACCACAGGTATGCCACTGGCATGAAACACCAAAAAAGGGCAGACACTGCTAGAAGCATCTGGGAAACAAATTCAGAAATACTGTCCAGATGTGGAGTACATTTGGGGGCAAATCCAGGGACAGAAGACCTGTCTTAAATACCATTCTTGTCTGAACAATAATGAATATAGGACAGGAGAGAAGATGGACTTAGACCATGATTGTAGACAGACCCGGCAAGTCAGTCTGTTTCTGGACCTCTTTTTGTGCTACATGTTGGACAGTGAGAGAAGCATCTGCACTGACTTGTACCTGTGGGATACCTCAAGCTCAGCAAGCATTTGATGGTGGTCTGACCACCTTGCTTTGATGGTTGACCTCTTAGAAAACCTGCAAAAAGGACCACAGAAGAAGAGGTGTCCCTTCAATTTAGGGACCTGGACCTTTCTGCTTAAAATGTTTATAGTCAGTTCTTTTGGATGGTCTGGGACAGAAAAAACTGTTGCCAACCTGACAGCTCATTCTGGTTTGAGGTGGAGGAGGAGGAGTGTGATTTCTGTGATTCATGTTGTGACAACTCCCCTGGTTTGAGGAGATTTTGGTCACGCCAAAAGTGTTTTATGGGCAAACTCTGGAGGGGAACTCATGTCATGTTAAAATGTTTGCTGCATGTAAGAAGAGGTTTGGGGCTGTTATGGACCCAGAAAGGGTGGCAAGCTGCTCCCTCTTGTGTGAGTGTTGTAACCTGGTGCACTTGCGTAGTGCATGGGTTAATGGGCTGCAGCTCTGCCTTGCTGGAAATTGCCCATGACCATAGCAGTTCTGTGACATTTGACCTCTCCTGGCCCTGAACCAAAGTGGTGTCCCCTTTGGGTGAGATCTCTGCTGCTCTTTGCGGCCAACTACAAGCCTAAAGCTTTTTATGCACTTGAAATGGCTGCTGAAGCGAGGACGCACAAAATACTTCCCTCTTGGGAAAACCCTTTTACAGCGATAGGTATATTTTAGCATTATGGATATTCCTAGTAGATTTTGTTGAAAGGCAATGAGATTTCCAACGTGCATCTGGATGTGCTGAGCAGCTGCTGGCACCCAGAGCTGGGTGTTGGGGTGGCTGCAGGGATGGTGGATGGTAATTTGCCCCTCTGGAGCACGGCACGGCTAATGAGCACAGTCCCTCCAGCCATCAGCAGCACAGACGCTCATCAGAACAGATAGGAAACAGCTTCTGCTGACCAGACTCTTGGGAAGCCTGGGTTTGGTGCATGACAAATAGCAGGGTGTTGCATATTTTTCATTATTAACTCTAAATCCACACCATTAGGGGTAAAAAGGAAAATAATATGTATTTATCCACTAAATCTAATGATAAAATAATAGCCAAGGAAAATAATGATCCCTACCTTGACCACTCTCTCTAGTGGAAGGTGTCCCTGCCCATGGTGGAGGGGTTGGAACTAGGTGATTGCTAAGGTCCTCTTCAAGCCAACCATTCTGTGATTCTATGATAAAATAGGAATTTTCATTGTTTCATTGGTTTGTCAGTGCATTGAACATACTGGAGTTGGCAGGACATCTTGTATGAACATCAGCTCTGCTGTCCCCTTCCCTTGCTCTTCCCTTTCACTTTTCCCTTCTCCTTTTCTTTTCCCTTACCCTTCCCTCCACTAAGACTTACCCTTTTCTCTTTCCTTTCCTTTGGGTGATGAGGAGTGTGTCTGCTCAATGGATAGAAAAGACAAGATGCCTTCTTGTGATGCCAGAAAGAAAATGATCCAGGGAGTTACAGACCACTAAGCCTTTCATTTATACCTGGTAAAATGGTTCAAATGATAAGAAAAAAAAAAAGAAAACATTTGGGAGATGCTGATAAGATCAGGCTTATCCAGTAGAAAGGTAGTGTAGGATATGGCTGGAAGTGATAGGAAAAGCCTAGGCTTGATGACCCAGCAGGTCACTTAGAGTCTTTCACTCTTAATCTCTTAGAAGTCTTTGAACTTGTCAGTAAGAAAGGAAGAGAGAGGAACTGGCTTATCTCATTTATTTACGATACTGAAAGGTCTTTTGCAAGGCCTCTCATAGAAAGCAGTCAGCAAAAACAAGGTAGGTGGGTGAAAAGGACAAATATAGCCAGGAATCAAAACCTGAAGCGAGGATTAGGTATAACCAGGTAATTTTCACCATTGCAGAGGGTTAAACCAGAGGTTCCTTGTATGCCCCTAAGTCCTGTATCAAATCTTTGACCTGGGATGGAGAAGAGGTGGAAGGGTAGCCAGGTCCATGCATAGCAAAAAGCCACCAGGGTCAGTCAGTTCCTGGGAAGGCAGTGAGGAAGGTCAGAACAACCTAAACAAGCCAATAAATAAATGACATAACCTCAAAAAGAATTGTTTAGTGTTAATGCATGGCTTTTTCCCACCCTGTGGTTTCAGTTTAAATTTGCTGTAGTCAAACCATAAATAAGTCTTCGGTTCTGCAATCCATATAGGAGGTCTTGTTGGGGCTGCTAATGGGAGAGGACATGCCTTCTCCCTGATAACCTCCCCAGGAGGGTCTGCAGTCAGGAACAGCTGTGCCAGTGGCTTCAGATTTGGATTAATGATCCTTTTTCTGAAGTACAAAGGGGTTAGACAAACACATACACAGTGTTATCTAAAACACCAGCAGAGATACTCAGCATCAGAGTAGTCCCATTAGTGAAGGAACCCAAATTAAGAGGCTTCATGTACCAGTACTGGGATTAGATTTGATATTCTCCCTCCTTTTAGACACTTCATCTTGTTTCTTTTAAATAACCATTTCTGTCTCTCTGTCCTAAACAAAAATCTTGAATAAGAGTTAAAAAGATATCATTTGTGTTCCCTGCTGCTCTGACTGTCACAGCTGAGTGTGTTCCCTGCACCACTGATTTAAAAGACTGCCACACCTCTGAACTGATGGAGCCTCCTGCCTCCCTTCCCATCCCTCTGCCTTTCCCCACTGCCTTTTATGCCAGAGAAGAGCCACTGGATGTCCCTTTTAAAGCCAGGGACTGAAGCTCTGGATGTTGCTAATGAGCAGTGAGAGCCTTTTAAGGAACTGAAACGTGGCTTTGTTATGATTTGGGAAACAAAAGCTGAATAAGAACTGTAACACTTAACTGTGGCATCCCACTTCATTTTTCTCTAATGCAGGCTAAGCTGCCTTACAGCAATCTTTTAAATGTAATGATTGAGACTATTATAGGAAATACTATACAAAGCAACATTTTTTTTCAGCCTAAATAATAAGTAGGGCAAGGTTTTAAATGAGGCTAGAGTAATGAATGCTGTACAATAATTTTGATGATAAATTTCCCCGGAGGATAAAGTGGAAGAACAGAAGCAGGCTGTATTTAATCATGCAAAGTTAAAGGAATGCAGACCAACAAATATTTATAGAAATGTACGGATTTTCCAACCTTTTCTGAGACATTCTTGCCCTTTTCACCTGAGAGACTAAGCAGAAATTCAGGTCTTTCGGTGTGTAATAATTAGGAGGAGGAATTGATTACATAGGGTCAAGTGTTTCTTTGATGTAGTGCACAGAAATTCCTGCTTCCTTGCAGGCTGGAGGACTCAGACAATAAGACATTTGTTTTTCACAGCTATTTCATTCATCAGTGAGTCTGAAAAGCTTGCTTTGAGCAGATATGCAGCATGGGATGACATATTCTGCAGCTGCTCTTCACCTAGTATTGACCAAAGGAGATATGTCCCCACCACACAGTAGAGTCCTCTGTGGAGATAATAACACCCAAAGCAATATATAGTTGCCTTTGTGCAGTCCCACATGCAGGGTAAGAAGAAGGCCTGTGTATTGCATTGCAGAGATGAGATCTGGGCTTCCATGTGCTGAGCAGGCTCAAAATCTTTGCCCCATGCTCCATCACCAGGTGCAGACCTGCCCTTCCCATGCTGTATCAAAAGCCATCCATCCTCCTCAAAGGTGATGCTCCTCAGTGGTGATACTCCTCAAAGGTGGTGCTCCTCAGTGATGGTGCTCCTTAAAGGCGATGCTGTGGTTTCTTCTGATCTTTGTTGTTTGTCTTGAGGACACAAGCATGATTGCAAAAACTAAGAGTCAGTAAAAGTCACTGCTGACATCTGTCTTAGCATGTTCCTGGTTGTTCTGCACAGATGCAGGTACTTGGCAATCCATCCATAAAGCATAGGGTTGGGTTGCTTTGTGCTTTTTATAAAATATCTGTTACAAGTAGGGTTATAGGTTCAGCTCTTACAGGTTCAGCTCAACCTATAACAGTATTCACTCAGCAGAGGCAAAAACCTGAAGATTTCTGTTCTGCTGATCAATACTTAAAGCATATATTGATTTCCAATTTAGGTGTTAACTTTTTAGCTCTTAGAAGTGCTCTTGATATCAATTTTCACCTTGCCTGATGTTCATTACAAGCTGAACGTTATGACAGTGAGTAAGCTCAGAGCCCATCTGGAGAGACGATTAGTTCTACTGCCTTTAAGACGTGCGAAGATTTACTTGTCTTGAGTAAGCATCGTGCTAGCATGAAATATCTGTGTTTAAGGCAATGACCCAAGAAATGCTTTTATTCTGGCCTGGCACAGGCTTTCTCTATCTTCTTAGTCTGTGTAGTCATCTCTGAAATCATGGAATAAACTAATAAAAAGCATTGTTTATTACATTCATGTTGTTTCAGCGCAATAATTCATAGCCAATGAGCCCTAGGTGCAGGGTTCAGGTTGCTGGGCTTTGTTTAAGCAATAAGACACACATGATAAGCATTGGGTCCCTATGTGATTATGCCTCCAGTAGTGTTAGGAGGCACAAGGTCAAAAGGCTCAGTGACTTTAACTACCTGAGAAGTGCCGTGTAATCCCCTGCAAATGGGCTGTCTACAATGTCTTATTGCTGTATCAGAGAGGGAATTATTTCTTTTTAAAAGCAGCCACATGAATTCCCTCTGTAATTGGCACAGGGCTGACATCACCGGCTGCCAATCAGAAATCCTCTTTGTCTTGGATTTTAACACCTTAATTTCAAGTTCAGGTCATCTGAGCAAACGGATTTTTGTTAAAATGATGTTTTATCCTCTTTGTGCTCTGAGTCCCATCTGCTTGCTTTAGCACGGAAAGCTCTATTTGTGCTCCATATGTGTGTGTGTTGTGAATTGCTCTGCAGCAGTTTTTGTATCATCATCGGCACAAAACAGTGACTGAAAAGTCCTTGCAGAGCTGGTGACATGTGAGCCATGTCTTGTAGTGCCTAGAACATTATTTAGACCCAGAAACTCAGGAAAGCAAGGGGAGGGCAGACAGCAGGGGAAGCACCTCAGGATGTAGGCAGCATGGCTGGGATTCCAAAATCAATGTGTAGCCATCAAATTCTTTCAGCCTAGCACTGTCTTTTCCTTTTTATTGGCAAAGGTAACCTCAAATTGTAAAATCATCCTTATTTACAGTTATTGTTGATAAAATTACTACACGTCGGTCACAGCTTTACTAGCCTGAGCAGATGAGGAGCAGGACACAAGGATGGTGTTTATCCTAGTGATATGGAAAGGCCTGTAGACTGTTTCTGCCATTTTGGAAGGGGGGATGAGGGATCCCAGATGAGGAGATTTCCCCCTTGTTTCTCCCCACTTTAAGTCCTAGCGGGAGTGAAGGTAAAGGCACAGCCCCTAGGAAATTCTTTGGTGCCCCTTCGGCACATTTCACTGGCCTCCAACACCTTGGGCTCATTTTACTGGCTTCCAGCCACAGCAGGAGAGAGGAATATGTCCATGAAATCCCATGGTACATCCCAGAGAATGTTTGTCCTTTGGGAAAATGGGAATGGATGCTAGAGGTCATGGCTTCTCTGCATCTCAGTTTGCCAGTGGGTGAGATGAGGGCATCTCTGGGTGGGATGAGGGTGTCTGCATGTGGCAAGGTAAAAAACCAGTGGTCAGGGGGATGCTATGGAAGTTGCTGTACAGTTGCAGCAGGTTTCAGGGACAAAATGAGAGGAATCATCATCCTGTTAAAGGGCAAAAATTTGACAGATAGTCTTAAAGACTTAAAATAAGTCCATCTTCATAACCTAACTGCTCTGCTTTTTTCCTTAGGTGTGTTATAGAGGTAATGATACCTCTACAGTGAACTCAATTAGCCTTCTCAAGCCTTCTGTGTGACAGGGAATCCTAAATCTTCTGGTTTATGAGTGCACATGCAAGGTTTGAAGCTTCTCTGAATTTAGGATTAATAAATGCCATTTCATAATTGGTTCTCATTTGTTTGTTTTTTGTAGTGAGAAAGACATGGTGGCTGTGAATGGGATGTAATGTTCATGGTTGAAAAGAGATTTCTGCACAGGAGTCAGGTAAGAGTACAATATTCTTCTTCTCATGAATCTGCTGCTTGTACGTGGATGCCTTTGGACTTTCTATTGTTCGGTGATGTTCAGTGGTGAGCATCACAAGGAATTAAAGCATGACATCCCGGCAGAGATGTCGTGAACGCAATGTGACAGTGACCTCTGGATCTCTTAAGCACTTCTCACACCCTGATCTAAAACAACTGATCTGATCAGTCCCATTTCCAAGCTGGGCTGATCCCAGCTGTAAATTGTCTAGGACTTTTGGGAAAGTCTTGGACCCTAAATTGTCATCTTTCCCCTATTCACTTTCACATCTGCTAAGTTCTGTCTGTTTTGGCACTTCTGTGTGCGCAAACACTGAAGAAACTGGACCCCACACTCCAGAGAAAGCAGAGATATTTCTAAATGTATTGATAGAAGTGGAACATTAGATACAATTTCTCTAGAAATTTTAATCTATTCTATAAAATCTATAAAAATTTCCTATTCTATACAGCTTTTAATTTCTATTCTATACAGTTTTAGTTCTATACAATTTTCTATTCCATACTATTTGAAAGCAATAAGTACCACCCGTAAGTAGCATCTAAAGGGGGTTACAGGCTTGGGGGGTTGTACATGGCAAGACGGGTTCTGGCTGAGGGCAGAGGGGTCTACAGTCTGTGCTGGGCCTGGCTGAGAGCCCGAGCAGGGAACTGGAGGCCGAGGAGGTGTCACGGGCAGCAGCAGCAAGGACAGGGGGAGAGCTCCGCGGCGGTGGCTGAGGAACGGAGCATGGGCTGCCCGAGAGGGCGAAGCTGCCTGGTTCCTCAGGGCTGCTGGCTGCAGGGAAGGGCCTCGCTGGAGCTGTGCAGCCTTGGTCCACAGGACAATGCCCTGGCCAAGGGCCATCTGCTTCTCTTCCCAGTCCCCCGCTGGCCTCTGCTCATCTTCCTGAGCAATGCTTGCTGCGCACAGCACTGGAGATGGTACAGCTTCAGCAGCTCACGGGTGGCCTCGAGCTCGTAGATCAGCTCCTCCTGGGAACAAGAGTGCTCCTGGCAGCAGGTCCCTGCAGAGCACGACGGGATCTGGTCCTTCTCCTAGAAGGCAGAGGACAGAGAGCATGATGAAAGGGGCAGAGGGCTCAGGGGGCTGAGTCCTCTCTGCCTGGGATGGCCTCTCCGGCAGAGTCGCAGTCCTGGCTGGGCTGCCCCAGGCAGAGGCTGCAGGAAGATGAGCTCAGCAGGCTCTGTCTGGTGTCCCCTGGGGCTCAGCCTGTGTCCGTTTGCTCCTCTGGGGCTGAGCCTCACCCCTGCCTCCGGGGCTTGGGCAAAGGCTGGACAAGAGCCCCAGGACCCTTGGGGCATGCCCAGGTTTCTCTCCATGGGGAGTCTCTGTTGGCCCAAGGCCCTGGCATGTCCTGGTTCCAGTCCCCCCGGCCCCATTCCTCCTGCTCACCTCTCTCCCATGGCTCAGGTGTCTTCTGCCAAGCTTCCATCTGAGCACGACTCCTTGCAGCAGGAGAGTGAGGACTGCACTGATGCAGGAAATACCCTTCATGATGTCCCAGAGGGTATCCTGAATGGACTTGGGCTGCTGCTTCAAAACCTTGTGCAGCACATTCACAGCCTTCCAGGGGCCTGGAGCATAGATGGCAATGTCCAGTATGGCACCCAGTAAGAAGACCACGCTGAGCCCCAAGCACTGGGTGATCACCCTCCTGAGCATGGTGCTGCTGTGGGCTGAGCTCTGCTCAGTCTGTGCTGTCGCCCAGTTCTGCCCAAGGGCTGTGGCTCAGTTCTCAGCACCCAGAGCTGTCCCCAAATGCTGTGATGTCACAAGGCCATTGCCTGGTATTCCGTGGATGGGGAAGTCAGGGCAAGGGCAGAGGGTCTGTGGGGCAGGGTCCAGATGGAGGGACTTTGGTCCCTGAGCTGGACAAGCCTTGCCTTAGTTGGCATTGCAGGGAATGCTGTTCCCTGTATTTCTCCCACAAGTTCACATCTCAGACAGCAAAAAGCTTCAGTCCTACTTAGCACGCTTAAGAGGGGAAAAGAAATATCCCTTCCCAGCACTTTTTTCCTCTATTTTTGTGGCAACAGTTGCATCTACAATCTGAGATTTTGTGATCAATTATTTCATCATTACCTTCACTGAATGCAGCATCACTGTTCAGTGGATATAAAGTACTATTCAAATCATGAAATCATAGAATTGTTTCATTTGGAAGCAGCCTTTAAAGATCCTGTAATCTAACTCCCATTTTACTAGTTTTGTCTTCATCAGCAAGAGTAACATTTTGATTCAGATTGCAGCCCCATATGCTAACACTAGAATTTTAAGGAATTTAGATTTGGTTCTCTGTGTTGTTTTGTATAAATGGACATCCATTGCCACTAAAAATGATGTGACTCTCCTCTGTGTGATACCCAGTTCATTCTGAGTGTCCTTTAGAAGTGCTGTGGGAAAAAGCAAAGGATGAAAACCCTGTGCATTTAGGCTTCTACTCCTCAGCTTCCCCACAAGC
This sequence comes from Acanthisitta chloris, assembly GCF_000695815.1. Lineage (NCBI taxonomy): Eukaryota > Metazoa > Chordata > Aves > Passeriformes > Acanthisittidae > Acanthisitta > Acanthisitta chloris. The sequence goes on along the minus strand of NW_008653885.1, from coordinate 66,419 downwards.
CTCCCTTCTGGTCTGTGATACATCCTAGTAGGTTCCTATTGCATCAGGAGACTCAATAGTGTTCACTCCTGCCTGACTTCTGAGATCTTTGCATGAACACATGCTGTATGGAGCAAAATGCTTCATCTGGGAGAGAAGATGTCAGCAATAAATGAGAAAACAAGAGAAATGGATGATGCCCCATAATGCATATCCTATAATATAATCATTGTTGTTTGATAAAAGAGACACTTGGAGCAACTCTCCGTACCCTGCTAGGTATGTCTGGATTTATTATTCAAAAAGGCACAATCAAATCTCTTCATTCAGTTGACAAATGGGAGCTATTCTGTTCTGTATCTGCCTCTTATTTATAGCATATAGAGGGGTGATTTATATGCTGGCTGCAGGTCTTCCAAAACAGTTTTAATTAGCAGCACTGGATATTAGAATGGGAGTCCTGTAGCTTGCCTGTCCTATGCATCCCCTTAAAACTGAACAGGAATCTTACTCTTTGCAAGGCAATGCTTTGATTTATTTCTTGGGGGTAATGGCAGCAAGAAAATGTACATGTGCTTTAGTAGCTTAAGTTGCTCAGAGGTTGTATTTGTATTTGCAGCTCTGAGGGGCAGGCCGGGGAGGTACAGGAAGGTAATGCTTGGGGCATCAGCACTAACAGCACACAGGAGCTTGCAAATATTATCAGTGACTTCAGTTTTGCGAACAGAGTAAGCGCCAAAGACACCAAGGCCAGCTGCTCAGGCTGCTGGGATTCTGCTCTGGATTTCTGGAGGAGAATGGATCAGAGAAGTCAGGAGCCCCATCTCAGCGTGGCCCGTGTTTGGAGCGTTCACAACATGGTTTTTGCTGCGTGCATCGTGTGACGATACAAGTAAGCATTTCCCCAGCTGTTCCCTTATCCTCAGAGCTGCTCTGGTTCGTGGGCTAATTGGTACCCCTGAGGTAGGGAGCAGAGGCAGGCACAGTGCCAAGGGGAGCTCGGTGAAGACACTAGTTAGAGTCTCTATTATTTTCATGCATCCGATAGGAATGTGATCCCTTCGAGACCTCAGCCTATCTGTCAAACCTGAGATCAGCCAACAGGTTCAAAAGTTATTTGGAGAAGCAATGACTGACAGAACAATTGCACATCTCTTGTTTTTTTCCTGAGAAACCAGGCTAAAAAAGCGCAGGAAACATAAAGAGTATTTTTTGTGCTTTATGCGGTGTGTGTAGCATGCAGAATGGTCTGTTGTTATGCTTCCACTGATCTTTTTTTGACATAAGCAATGCAGTCATTCTGTCTTTGCATCAAATAAGTCTTTGTACTACTTGTCACCAGCTCACAGTGTCTCTGTATGTGTGTAAACTCGGTGTTTGCTACATCCCCTCATCACAACTGCTGCTGCCTGCAGCTGGGCGGTTCTGCTCTGTCTCTGGGTGCTTTACAGCAGCTCTGTCAGTGACATTTACTCTGGAGAGCAAGAAAACCTTAAAAAATCTGAAGTATGAGGTTGAAAATAATATGAAAAGAGAGGACATGAGCACTGGACCTGGTCACAGATGCTTGGTGTCTCTGCCTGTCTTTCTTTTGGGGGAGGTCAAGGAAGCAAGGCACAACTGAGAGAGGAGGCTGGAAGAAGTTCATTGCTGTCCTGCCAGTGCTCTACATTTGTGGTGCTTAGGAGACTGATGGGAAAAGGAAGAATTAGGAAGAAAGGACACAAAGAATCCTGCTAGAAACAAGCCTGAAATCAATGTGGTCAGAAGGAAAGAATGGAAATTATTCCTGTGGTTTGCAACTGGGAGACGATGGGCTCTGCAGCCAGGACAGCAACACATCCATGGGTAATTCACAAATCTGGGAACAAGTCACAGTTGTCTGGCTGAATGCAAGTTAGATTTTTATTTGTTTTTATCTACAGAAGTTCTGTCTCAGTATTTTATTTCCTTTTTTGAATATATTGATAAAGCACATTGGCTAAGCAAGCTTCAAATGATTAACATCTTTGCTCGTCTTTGAGCCAAGTGAATAGTATTTGGTGAGCTGTCTTTGGGTATTACACTAAGTGCTTTTCTACTGCAATTCTAATAGAGTGTAGGGCTGAATTTGATAGTGTTTCCTATTAGTGATTAGAAAGTGAAGGGCTTTCAGTGTGTCTGTACTGCAGAATTGGCTTTGATTGATAGAACAGGCATTATGCATATCATAATTTTTAACTTGGGTCTTAAAACAATGAGATTTCCTCTTAAAATGCCTCTTTATCCCAAGACTTTGAAAATATTTTGAAGGCATGAATTGGGGAGGAAAAGAAAGTGGAGAGAGAACAGTTTTGTTCATAAACACTTAAATATTAATTTGTGCATTATTCAGTGGTACAGGCTGAACTCTGCCAGAGAAAGGTACTTTTAAATTACCAAAATATTAACACTGTAATTATTGAGCATGGATAATAGTTATGAATTATGGATCAGACAGGTTAGCAAAGTCACAGCTGCCTAATAGAGAAAGGTATGATGGGAATATGAGGGAAGATGATTGAGGATTCCCTCTTAATGTTTTCATATGTTCTCCTCAGCAAAGGGAGCTGCTGCTCCTCTGCTGCTCCCAGAGAGCTGTCAAAGGCCACCAAGGGCTGGAGCATCCCTGCCCAGGCAGCACCTGCCCTGGAGGAGGACAGTCTCTGTGCTACCTTGGCTTTTTGGTGTCCAGCCCAGCTGGAAGGTTCTCAGTGCTGAGCTTTGTTTGGCACTCACTGACTGACATCACTGATAAGTCCTG
>NW_008653885.1:35644-63646 GCF_000695815.1 Acanthisitta chloris | reverse complement strand
GAATCACTGGCACTTATAAGCCTTGTCTTCCCTGAGGAGGCTGTGGAGTGTGGAAACAATGCTGGAGGGTTAAGGACCAGAGCTCTAACTTTGCTGGTGACCCACTGTCTCATCTTGAGAAAATAACTTCCTGTCACCTCCTCCCAATTTCCCTGACTGTAAATGAAGATAGCATTATGTCATACCTCTGCAAAGTGTTATGACATCCATGAAGGAAAAGTGCAACCTTGAAGCATGCAGAGAATATCCTACTACTCAGTGACTCCAACAGGAGCTCATGTTAGGTTATATACATTTCTCTCTATGTCTGGGTTTTGCTGTGGCAAGAGGCCCTGCCCTGTCCATCTCCATTTATGAAGGGCAAGTTGCTGGTGGTGTTGACACACAGCTGCTCCTCCATCAGTTACTCTGTTTGTGTCTACCCAGCTTCTTGTCTCTGCTTCAGTCACATCTATTTTCTCCAGACAAAACTGGGTTTGTTTTTGCTTCACTTTTTAGAGGAAGGCTGTAATATTTGAATTGTTTGCCATAAATTTTTGAGATTCAGTGACCTTTGTTAATCAGGGAGAGGGTTTTTTTGAGGTCTACAGGAAGAATTAATCATTTGTAAACTGTTTGCTTTAAAAAGTCTCTTACTGAATATGGGATTTCCCAGGTAGCCATCGAAAGGTCAGAGGCTGGAGGCAGAAGCTGGGAGCAGCTGGAGAGCACTGCAGGAGGACAAACCCTCTCAGAGCAGGTTCAGAAGTAGGGAGAGATCTGTGGTAACACATGGCATCAGGGAGAACCCATTGTGTTTGAGAGGCTGGCCTCAAGCCAGAAATTTGGAGTACCTGAGGAAACAATACATAGACTAGGAGCATGCTGTTATGCCATGCTCATATTTGCTGGCAATATTCTCCTATCTCAGAGCAAGTTTTTGTGCTTTAAACAAAGTGTCCTTGGCCCTACAAGACTGTAAAGTCATAGGTGGCTTAAAGAAACTGTGAGAATTGCAGGTAAGTTTGCAGTCACCTGCTGATGTCACAACTGGTGGTACAGTCCCTTCTCCCCAGCACACAGGGTACCAGAGTCTTTGAAGGAGCCTTGTGGACTCTGCCACTGTCAGCTCTTGGTGAGAGCTGCATGGTCCCTCCAAGTGACCACCTAAACCATCCCAGCATTGCAGTGCTGTGGTGAGTACCATCCAGACTTCAGTCACCTCCTGCTGCTGAGAGCCAGTCCCAGGCTATGCCAAGGAAGGGTGTGCCGAGTGTTGGCAGGAACCAGGAAAGACACTGCTGCCTGCACGTGATACTTGATGTCCAGGGCTGAGGAGGTTGGATGCCGTTCATCCTTGCAGTTCCAAAAATGGGTGAACTGCAGCAAATGTTACCATCAGCATCCCGAAGCAGCCATGGCTGTAGAAACAAAGGAATGGTGGGGACTATAGGGACTTTCTTGGTCACCCAGTTGTGTGTTCTGTACCTTTGTGTCACACCTTGGAAGTGGATTCCACGAAGAGTCTCTTTCCCAGACGCTCCCTGTGCTGAAGTAGAGCAGTCTGTCGTGTTGGGCAGCTCATGGTACGAGCAGTGGCAGGTGGCTCCATGCCTGCCCTTGCAGACCCCTAGAGAGTGAGAAGGCTTTCCCTGCAGGTGGGCTTTGTGTCTTTGCTAAATGCGTTCAATGGTAGCTTGAGGGATTTCACAGTATAATAAACCACTCTCTCCTCCACCCTCTGCAGCAGTGATTGTGGAGACCTTATAGTTCTGGGTTAAACCCGTGGAGGAAAAAGAGTTCACGGAGAAAAGGGCACTTGTCAAAAGAGAGGGATAGTCAGTGTCATCAATGCCCTAAAGGCTGCAGTGTCTTGGTGTACCGGGTACTTGCTAAGGAAGGTCTCTCTCTCTCTGAATTTCAGAGAACTCTGCCAAACCTCTTAATGTGTTTTTAATGTGTTTTGCTGTACTCAGTGCTGGTTTTCACCTGCGAGCCCTTGGCATGCTGTGTCTCAGTGAAGCTGATTTGGGGAGATGTCTCACAAATTAGGTGCAGTGCAGTGAAGTCTTTGGTTTCCTACTGTACAGCTCTGTTGTTGACCCCACTTGGCTTCTGAAGATGATGCAGTGGAGCCTGTTCTCAAACTTGTTTTCAAATTTTTATTAAGTCTTGGAGAATAGCTGCATGAAATGTTACAGGGAAATATATTTGGAGGGTTTCATTCACAGACACAAATCACTTGACAAACAGGAGTGTTGGCCTGACCTTCTTTGCCTCTACAGGGGGAGGAGTCCTTCAGCATTAGTGGAGGGAGGGAGATGCCACCCCACCAGCCATCCATTCACAGTGTGTGCTCTTCACTGGGGATGTATTCAGGGCCTGATTTCAGCCAGTGAAGGTCCCTCTTGAGGGACCTCACTCCAAGATGTCTCAGAGCCCAGGAGCTTCTCCAGGCTCATCTGCAGCAGTGAAGTGTGGTCATTGCTCTTTCTCCTGATGATTACAGAACAGAGCTTTGTCTTTAAAGAGTTCATTCCCAAAAACATTAATGGAAAAGTTATGGGCTAGAAACATTTCCATCCAATCCAGAACACACAGAAAGTCTGGATATGAATGATTTAAAGACTATGGGAAAGCATAAAGATGTTAGAGGTGAATTTACTACTCTGTTCAGTTTACAGATTGTGTGAGGGGTCTTCAGCATGAATTAAAGAAAGGCTCCAGTCATGAGATATTACAGTTTAATTCAGATATTAGTCCAGTCAGGGAGAAGACAGTAATGTATTGCACAACCAGATAGGATTTCCATGCTGGATCACACCTGGACAGTGCTATATCTGTCAAGAGAAATAATGTGATGGGGGATAATAGGCAGCTGTGGAAGGATTTACCTGAAGCAAGCTCTATCTGTTAATAGCTGGCTCATATCCCAACCCTAACCGTGAGAGTTCATCGTTACAATGTCCTATTGGATGTGAGTGAGGATGTTCTCCTGACCTTCATCAGCCTTGAGGCATTAATGAATCACTCACATGTGCCCCTTGTTCATATCAAATAGCAGCAAGTTCTGTGGGACAATGTGTTTAAAATCATACAAAAGATTTTTTAAAGGCAGTTTGAAACGTGATGTTGGCAGTTATCTGTTGGCATATTTTTGTGCTGAGGAGATGGTACACTACAGAACCCATGTTATCTTCATTAAACCACTCGCCACTCAAGTATGCTAACACCCCCATCACTTTTATTCCTCCCTTCTCCAAAATGAAGAAGGTGCCAGTTTTCCTTGCCTCTAAAAATATTGTCAGATGGTACTTAGATTTTAAACTGGGTTTTTTCCTTTTTCCTCTTGGAGGTCAGGTGTGCCAGTTTCAGTCAAGGTTGGATAAACTTCCTGGCTTGGTATTTTAAGTGTCATTTCTTGCTCTAGTCTCTCTAGATTTTTGCTTTGACTTTTGACCGCTACTGTTTACAGACCTGTGACTTTCCTGGAGCTTTTATTTCTCCTACAAAATGTGAAGGAAATAGAGGTGGCCGTGGAAGAGCACTGTGCCTGTGTAATGTGTGTGCTAGAAGATTTGTTTCAGCCTTCTGGAGGTTTTCTTTCCCCCTGATTTTTTTTTTCCAGTTTAAGAATTTCCAGTACTGGCTCTGAGGTAATCCCAGTGCTCTGCCTCTTTCCATTTTTCAGCTGAGAAAGCTTTGCACTGTGTGTTACAGAGGCCATCAAACCGGGGTCTATTGCACATCAGTGTCTGCCGGGTGTTTGCTGCTCTCTTTAGAAACAGCATTCCCAGAGCCATGCCGTGAGGAGTGCAGAGAACAGATGGGCCAGGAAAGTACCTTGCTCTCGGTGGGTCTGGAGAATGAACTCATTATCCAGCCAGTGGTCTGTCACACCAGCCTCATTTACCAGCGGCTGGTGTAAAAAACACACCCTGGAAGGTAGTGCCTGGCAGGGTGTGAGCGCTGCGGTGCCAGCCACGGTGGTGTCGCTCAGCAAGCAGCTTGTTGGGTATGAGGGATAGGGAGGAAACCTGGAAAGGCAGGGAGCTACAAACAGGCATCAAAAAGCTTCATACAAATGACAGAAAGTCTGCTTTTTGGGAATTAAAAAATGCCTTGTGGAGAGGAGCCACATTTCAAGGCTAACTCTGCAATGATGATCCCATTTCCTTAGGTGGTATCTCCTCCAAGTATTCCCTAAAAAAAAGCCATAAAGTATTCACAAAACATGTTTAAAAAGAATAATGTTCAAACAAACAAAAACACCCAAACTCCACAAGTTGTGTTAGAGTGGATAGGTAACTGGACAGCCTTCCATCTTTCTTCTCTTCAAATGCCAACTGGGAATCACCTCTTTGTCCCACATGGCTCAGCCTCCTGTGCTGACATCAAGGGAGCATCCACAGGGCTGCTGAGCTCAAACCACTTGAGACATGTAACATCTTCTTCCTTGTTTCTTGCCTGTTCATCAGCAGGGAGCACACTTTGCTAGAGGCCTGGAGCAACTTTGAAAAGCCAGGAGAGATGAAACTTCAGGATTTAGTCAAAGGACTTGTCTTAAAGTTTTGGGGTTTAGTTTGGTCATTGTGGTGATGGGTTGAGGATTGCAGGAGTCTATAGCTGCTGCTTTGATTGCTGTTAAAGATAGGGAAATTTTTTGCACTCAGAGAAATGCAAAATAAGTCAGAGCTGGCAGCAGTCTTGGAAAGGGAAAGTGCAGGGTGGGAATGCTTTTGTTTCTTCATAGTAAAACCCATGAGGAGTATGGGGGAAATTGTTATCTCTGGGTTACTCTCTGGGTCTGAGTGAGTGACTGGTAGCATGTTAATAGTATTAAGCTCCCTGGTTCAATAATATCTTTGGGAAATCTGGCTGGAAATTATTTGGTTGCCTGTAGAAATCCAAGTTTTATGCAGGCAAAGCACATAATATGTGCCACTGTCATGTACAATTAGGTCCTGCACCCGAATGGGAGGATCTCATCAAATAAACACACACCTGCCTGACCCCAGTAACATCCCCTATGTGGGGAGAAGTGAGAGGATACTTCAGCTTTGAATTAGGCAGAATTTTGTCTTTTTAAGCTGTATAAAGGCACCAAAAATACATCCCCACAGGCTACTGCTGGGGTGGGTTTTTTTACACTCGTCCCTGCCGCAGCTGGCACGGCGATGGTTCGTAACCTTTGCAATAGGTGAAGAGGCTGGAGGCAGACAGATGTTCCAGCCTGGCTGGCCGCGGATTGTGCATTCTGTGCCCGCACGTCGCGCGCAGATGGTCCTTTGTAGCACCACGGCAACCTCTCCCTCCTAACGCCCTGTCCCACCTGTTGGCACTTAGAGTATGTCTCTGAAGAATAGCCTGGTTGCTGGGGAGAGGAAGGCAAAAAGATACAGCAGCACTTCTGGCTGTGAGACAAGGCAACCTGTGTGTAGTGCATAGCAAGGAAGCCAACAATTAGGGCTCTCTTCAAAGCAGGAGCTTTCTATCGTGAGTACATTCTGGTATTTCACTGGATTTCAGTAAGTATGGAATTACAGAGGATTTTTTTTTTTTTTTAATGAAAGGAGCTGCTGTCCTGAGAAAAATTAGTTGATGCTGAGTTGGATTTGGTTCTCCTCCTGCATGCTCAGCTTAATAGAGAATAAAAAAATGGGCAGAGAAGAACAAATTGACTCTGGAATTCACCTCTTAACAAACCTGGCTTCAATCCTGCCAGCCCTTCCTAGAGAAATGAGTCTTCTCCCTACATGGAGCAGTTCAAGTGGACAAGCCTGTTTGCAGAGGCAGCTGGGGAGCTTTGCTGGAGCAGTTTCAGAGGGGTCTGAAGCAAACTGAAGCCATGCTGCATCCCAAGGGAATGTCCTCCTCCTGCCTTGGCAGGGCCAGACATTTACCCCGCTGTGCCCCATCTCCTGCCCTTGTCCTCATAGCTGGAGAACTGCTGCCTGATCCCTTCCAGCATCAGCACAGACTGAGTTGGCTTTAGTGCTTCATCCAAGAGCTGGAAATAAGCCCAGAATAAGCTCAGACCTTGGTGTCATTCATGTCACCCCAACCTGCAGGTGAAAGGAGTGACTTCAGAAGTGAGATGTGAGAACATCACTTAGCACACTGGACTCCACTGCTTCCCTTCATGCGCAGCGGGGAATCTTCCAGGATGGGCAGTGAGCTGCTACAGGTTGGCCCAGTGTTCCTAACCTCACAAGGACCACACTGACTCCCTACAGTAGGAAAATTAAGTAGGAGTTTTTTTTTTTCTACTATTAGACCTTGCTGACTGAAGCTGATGTTTGAGTTGCTTTGGTTTCTGGCAGTTGAGGGCAGGAGAGCTGTACAGCAGGGAGTTGGTTAGCCCATGCACCACGCAGACAGTCACAGCTGTTTAAGGAATAGTACTGTATCATGCAAAATATTTTGCAGAGAGGCACTTTGCAAACCTTGGAAAGTGTCTTGCAGATTCTTCTGCAGAGAAAGTTGCCAGTCAGTAGCATGGTTTATTTATTTTGTTTGGTTTTCCTGGGTTATGAAGCATGTTTTATTTATGGAGTGTGCTTTCTAGAGATCCATCTGCATATATGTTCTTAAATAAAACACGCAGGACTCTGTGGATGCTGGGCTGCTCTTTGTATATGCTGGGCCATGCTGGGTACCAACAGACAGCTCCATGGGGTTTGTAGGAACTCTGGAGCTGTGCATGGAAGTGCTTAGAAGTCATCCAAAGAGAAGAGCTGATGTCTCTTGATTATAGAGAGAGCATGTGTGTGGCTGTCTCTGGGCCCCATCCATGGCTGTGGGTCTCTGCTGATCCCTTGTGCCACCACACAGCTCCTCACCTGGTGCAGTCCTTTCACAGCTCAGTTTTGTGGTTAATGCAGAATAACTCTAGCTGTAATCCTTTGAAGCATAAGCATGGAAGGATCTTGCTAGTAACCTTGTGTCATAAAAAAAGTGTGAATTTGTGTGTGTATGAATGTTTGCACCATCTGTTCCCTTTCCTGCATCACAGGGAGATTTTTGTCTCCTTTGCTCAGTTCCAAACAGGTATGTGTGATGCTGATGTCCACTGCAACATAGTACAGATTGCACAGGTTTTTTTGCACTAGAACATACCAATAGATGGGCACAGGTGTATCCGTGCAATGCAGGTAGAAATCTATTCTAATAAAAACACCCTCCTGCCTTTCTCTCTTCTTGTCATCCTCTTCTTTATCTTCTCTTGTCATCCTTTAATTAAATTGATATTCCTAAGATGTATTCAATTTAGGATTTGGGTTTTTTCCTACTGAGAAACCCAAGTACAAGGAATTACGTGCATAATGGTGTGGCCAGCTGGCAAGGCTGTACAGAAATACAATTTCTGCTTTTATAGGTAGGTTTTGTCCTAGCAGACTGCAGAGCAGCCAGTGGGCAAAGAAACCCTGCTTATAAGAGCAATTTCCCATGATTATTAATGCCCTGAAAGCTGTAATCAAATATTGCTAATCCACCACTCACAGTGCTTAGACACTAAGCCATCACAAGGAAAAAGAAGTATAGTTTAAGTTATACTTTGACTGTAATGGGGTTTGATTATCATCTAAAACAAAAGTCTCCAATTTATGCCACAGACAGAATTTAAAACTCTTCCATGCTCCATCTAAACCCTTGGCCGTGTAGCACTGCTTGTCTCCACACACCAGCTGGTTTCTCTGGAGCAGGTTGTCTGCAGAAACCTTCCCCAAAGATTTAGGTGTGGTTTGGGGCATCAGAAGCCATCTGCAGTGTGACACACATTTGGCTTCTGGGGCAGAGGGTTTCATCTGCTTGACAGTCTGTGACATTCCAAGGGGGAAAGGCTCACATCTGGGCTGCACTCCTTGCAAAACCATGACAGAATGCTGGCTTGATTGCCCAAGGGATGAGGCACGGATGTGCTTCCAAGGATGCTCAACTCTTTGGGAAAGCCACCATTTCCAGGTGTGCTGCACTGCTGTGTTGAAGGCTCCTGTTCCTCACAGCTAAATGGAGAAAGCCTTGAGGACTCCTGAGTTCCACAGGCTAATACATCAACACCTTACCAGCTGCATTTGCAAATCTCATGTCTTCCAACTGCATCACTCCCTCAGCCATTACAGCTCCAAAAGAAGTCCAAGGGCTGTTTAATGCAATCATTGATCCAGTCAGGATGCAAACGAGATCCTAAAAGTATATGTATAACATGGGACAAAATAGATGGAAACCTTTCAAATGCCAAAATTTTGTAGCTGACGCTATTGTAGTTTATCAAAATGAGCTGTAGATTTTCATGTGGCAGCATAATTCACAGTTTTCACATCTTGGCATTTCAAATAATTTTAATTAAGCACTAGATTTACAATTTGTTCCACGAGTAATACCGTTTGCTGAGATTACGCACATTTTCTGTAGTTTTGATTTTACTACTGTATTCATTTAGCTCAGCAAATTTATAAAACTAATTAGAACACAAGTACTTTTTTGATTCAACTTGTGAATGAAAAACAGGAGTCTAATGTAAAATGATACTTGCAGAGAAAATAAGACCAATTGCAAGCCTATAAGTATTTTATAACTTAGGGATTTTTACAGTAAAAGCAATTATTTTTATAGCAGATTCTTGGCATAGTTGTATTGTTTTCATGATTTGAGGTGCCAAGAGAGTGGGAGATTAGGATCTGATTCAGCAACATACTCAAACATGTCTAACATTAACCATGGAATTAGTCCTCATTGAATTCATTGGATTTCTTGTTTGCTGAAGCACTTTGCTGAACTGAGATGGAGGTTTAGAGCCAGATACCACTTCAGGTACCACAGAATCACAGAATATTTGGAGTTGGAAGGGACCCACGAGGTTTATCAAGTGCAGCTCTTGGTCCTGATCAGGACATCGCTGAAAATCACATCATGTGCCTGAGAGCATTGGTCAAACACTCTTGAGTTCTGTCAGGCTTGGTGCTGTGACCCCTTCCTTGGGGAGCTGTTCCAGTGCCCAACCACCCTCTGAGTGAAGAATATCTAACCTAACCTAAACCTCCCCTGACACAACTGCAGGCCATTCCCTCGAGTCCTGTCATGGATTGACAGAGAGATCAGTGCTTGAGAAGAGGTCAGTGCATGACCAAGGCAGGTTGTGCTGCTCTCCAGTTATTAAGTCTCATGCAACTGAGGGATTGAAAAGAATCTGCCATTCCCAGACCATCAGCATCCCAAGGCAGCATCTTCATGCCAGGAATATTCCTTGTCTTTGGAGTCCTCCCGTCCCTCTGACAGCCGAGCATCGTTAGGATATGGAGAGCAAGGAACATGTAAGGTTGTTTGAACTCATTTGATGACATGCCATTGCAGGTTTAAACACCAATTACCACGTTTCAAGTGACAAATCTGGAGGGAAAAAAAGATGATCATTTAATAAATTTCTTATGAAGGCAAATGACTCATACATAAGTCAAACTGCTTCATTAAGGGGGAAACTCAGTCAGCTGAATACAGGGGTGACAAAGGTTAACTCCACAGTCGTGACACCAACTCTCGTGCCATTTCTCCGGAGTTCTTGCGATGAGTCGCTATTGCAGCAGTGTCTTGGTGTCACCATCCCCAGCTCTTCTGGCAGCAATGGCATTTTTCACGTCACCTTTCACAGCATCAAAAGCAGACTAAATGTTAGGAGAAATTCATAATCCTGCTTTTGACAGAGGTGAATTAAAGACTTTTCCTTTTTTTTCCTGTGCACACCTCATGCAAGCCACAGTATGTCCAGCTCCCCTGTGATGTGTGTGCTTTGCAGTCACCCTCCTGCAGCAGGGTCTCAGTCCTGTTGTCTTCCAGATTCTAGCAACATATCTACCTCAGCTGATGTCCTTGAAGTACTGTGAGCTTGTGCCTTTATCTGGACTGCTATCCCATGCCATCCCTGTGTTTTCTCCTACTGCTTCAAGACCAATCCTTGCCCACTGTACTCAGTGACAGCTGCAGGGCAGCCCACAGGAAAGGCATTTTCAGGACCCATCTCCCACATCTGGGCACCCTTGGGTCACCCAGCATGCTGCAGAGTGTTCATCTGACACTGTTTTGGCTGTTCCAAAGACAGCAATTTGGATTTTGGCTTATTTCAAAAGCCAATGTGTATCTTTCTGTGCCCTAAATATACAGAAGGAGGTGGTGGGGTGGTCTCAGGGATGGGTGAGCCATCTCAGTTCTTGTCACCTTGTTTGCAATTGCTGTGTTCTTGGTTTATGACCTGTGCTCTGTGCTTTGGGAGTTTGTGAACAACAGTGGTGATGATGGGGCATATCAGCTGCTGTGAGAACAGAAAAAAGCACCAAAAGGTTTTGGCCAGACAAAGACAAAATGGGATAATTTTTCGGTGCCTTTGGAGCTTTTAGAATTGATGAAGATTTGGCAAAGATTTTAAATAACCTGATATAGAATTTACACATCCTTCTGACCCCATATGTTTCTTCCCTCTGTGACTCCCTGCTCATGTGTGCAGCCTGCCTCTCTCTTAATTTACTTATACCTTGAGCAGAAACAGGGCAGGCAGAGAAAGGCAGCACGAACACCAACCCACCATATGTTGTTTCTAATGATTGAGAATAGTGGGTGTGCGCATCGGTCTCCTAACATATTCCGTAGGCCAGGGGCCTGTGGCACTACAGCTGTTGTGCTTTTATTTCCCCCCATATTCTCCCCTCTGCCGCTGAAATCCGCAGCCGGGAAGTTGAGGATGCTGTTGCTGTGATACGCCTTTGGAAGACATCTCTTCTGTGAGGATGCAATTGCTGCCACTTACTCCCCTCCAAGCTGCACAGCCCAATACCAGTGCCAAGTGGCAAGGAACATGGTTATGATTTGAGAATTTCAGGTTTTTTCCAGACCTCCAGCACTAAATACTTTTGTTCACATTCCTGTGGCAGAATCCATTGCATTTTCCAGATTTAAAGTTGGTGCCAGTGCACTGCTGCTTTTGCACATGGGTAAATTGCAAGGTAGTGCCTAGGATCATAGAATGTTAAGGGGTTAGAATGGATCTTAGAGATCATCTAGTCCCAACACCCTGCCCTGGGCAGCCTCTCCCAGCAGAGCAGGATGCTCAATGCTTTATGCAACCTGGCTTTGAACACTGCCAGGGCTGGGGCAGCCACAGCCTCCCTGGGCAACCTGTGCCAGTGTTTTTCCACCCTTCAGATCAGCAATGGCAAGAGACAGTAGAATGGTGTCATTGCACTATTAGTTCATATTTTTATAAAGCTGCAGGAATTCAGAATATAGCTCTGTTAATGTCTCATTCAAGCAGGCAGTAACATTGAAATGTATTTTATTTGATGCCCAAGAGACACACGCTAGCATTTATAGTGACAATAGAAACCTACTTGTATTCCAAACTCTTCAGAAGAAACATTGATAGCTTTATTCAAAATAATGGCACTCAGAATTACTGAATCGTGTTCCCAGAGCGTCTGTCCTGGAGGAAAGTCAGCGCCGTCATCCTAGTCCTATTTCCAAGAATGAAATAACATGTGAGGCATATGTGTCTTCCGGTCTGTACTGCAGGGAGAGGATACAGAGAGAGAAAATGCATCAGGATGGTCCCAGCTTTGCTGTGGTCTCTCTTCTCCCCCATATTTAGTGGAAAACTCACTCCCCTTCTAGTGCAAGATTCCCTGCCAATGGCAGGGGGTTGGAACTAGATGGTCTTTAAGGTCCTTTCCAACTCAAACCATTCTAGGATTCTTGGATTCTATGATTTTTGGGGACAGAAGTTGTCACCCACTATGAGTCCCTGAATTTTGAGTGTTAGGCTGGCAGGGATGCCTAATAACAAGCAATAAGGAGAGCTGGGCATTAAACACTTTACTAATCTGATAGTGTTTATTTGTGTATAGTTTTTGATACAGTGGTGAATTGTCTGGCAGCAGTGAAGCCTCAGGGGTGGGTGACCTTGTGGTGAGTCTCAGCCATTTCATTTTGCAAAGGGTTATAGGGAGGCTCATTTCACTTTTATAGAAGAACTCTGAGGTCTCTATATGAGCTCCACAAGAAGTAGCAAAATTCTGCTATTACATTAAATACAAGACCTGCTATGCATTAAAATAAAGTGGAAGTCTATGTTAAACTGGCACAAGGCAGAAATTACCCTCATATTCTAAAAGAGGCACTGATACCATGCAGGAAATAGTCTATTTAGAGATCATTCTGCTGATATTTCTCTCTGCTCTATCTTTTTTGGGGGAGGAAAACAAGCTCTCAGTGACTGAGGAGTTCATTTTCTCCCGCTGCTGCTTTTTTCATTGAAGTCATCATAATCCTCCATTTGTGACATCAGAGTTGCTGGCTAGCGAGATAATTATGATTTCACAAACTGAAGATTATGACCTTCAAATGAGGAAGGCACAGCGGGGAGGACAGATTCCTAAGCAACAGCCATCAGATATTTGTGAAATATTTGTGAAAATGTCCTTGCAGTTTAAAAAAAATAGAGGGAGAAAGGGCAGGAGGGAAACATCCAAAAAATATTATCAGCAGAATGAGTTGCCAGCCAGTGTTTTTTTCCCCCAAGTTTTCCATTTGGTGCCCATGATTCTCTAACCTGTCTCATTTAGCCTTAATGAACACGAGACATTTTTTTAGCATGCCATATGTGCTGTGGTCCTTAGGAAAAAAAATGCATCCAAATAACTTATTTTTTATGTTCTGACTCTACCCAATCATAATTTACATTTTGCACAGTTTGATGCCCATCTGCAATGTCTTTACTATCAGAAAAGGTAATAAGAAAGGGAGGAAAAAAACCATAGGAACATGTTGAATGACTGACACAAGAAAACCTGGTTGGAAGAAAATCATTCTTGTCTCTGTGTAAATAAGCAGCTTGGAAAATGGGTTGAAATCCTGTTTCCAGTGGTGGAATCAGCTCCTGTACCAGCAATGGCTTGAGAAGAAGAGCCCCAACTGTTGCTGGTATGTCTCTAGGGAATGATTTGCTCTGTCAGGAGGTGAGTGATTGGTCTCCCCAGGGCTGGGGAGGCTGAGGAGCAGCTGTGCATCCTGAAGTGAGCCCTGTTCCTCCTGACCACAGTTGTGCCTCAGCTGGATCCTTACTTGTAATATGGGACAAGCTGTTTTGCAGCCACAAACTCTCTTTGTCCAAAGCTCCTTGCAAATATTCCATCCTGAACTGGTGAAAAGCCTTAAGAGGACATGTATTCCTCTTCAGTTGTCCCTGTCCTTAAAAACACTGGAATCATGTAATTTAACCTTGGAGCTTGGCAGGAGGAGGAGGAAAGGAACCAGACATCAAAGGAAGGTCCCAAATATCTCCAGGAGCCCATTTTCACTGCATGACTTCCTGCCTGATTTGGTCTAAGGCAGTTCCCATGGTGGTGCTGATGGACTGAGCTTCTCTGCATCCTCACATTCTGCTGAGCACTGTGTGGGGCCTCATTCTCAACACCTGCAAGGAATGGTCACAATTAATTACATTGAGAAACTAATCAACATTTTCCAAACAAAGCTCCAACTGTAACAATCCTAATTATTCACATCAAGCCCCTGCAAAGCCCTGACAGGGCCAGGCCAGAGGTCTGACCTCTGTGCAGCCCCACTTTGGCTTCCCTGTGACCCCACTCAGGGCAGGGTGTTGGACACAGGAGCATGGCTCTGGTAGAGTCACAGTTCCCATTTTTCTTCCTAACTACCTCAAAGGTCTATTTTTAACTTTAGAAGCCTGAGTCAGAAAATGTCCTGTATCCCTTGCCTGGAATGGCTCTGGTTCAGGAATGTTTCACTTTGATAATGTGAGCTGTCAAGAACTATTACAGTCCAACGAGACCTTCAGTTACTTCATCCTGGATTTAACAAAGTCAGAATCTAAAATTGGTTGCAGTAGTCAGAGTGGTGCTTTTCACATTTTCTAGCCTTTGTTGCAAGCTGCCATGGGTTTAGGATTTACAGACTCCTTAAATTTAGCAGGTGATATAAGTAACCAAAAAAGCAGCATTTCTTACATATAGAAGAATATATGAGATATAGAAGATAAATTCCTGGTGTTAGCATTAGCTGTCAGTGCTCTTTTTGGATGTGAGGAGTGATGGGATGCAGAGAACTGTACTGGAGGAGCACCTGAGGGACCATGTGGTGGGTGATGCACTGTCTGGCACATGGAATCACAGAGTGGTTTGGGTTGGGACAGACATTTAAAGACCATCTAGTCCAACTCCCTGCAATGAGCAGGGACATCTTCAACTAGGTTAGGTTGCTCAGACCCTCATCCAGACCTCAAATGTTTCCAGGGATGGGCATCCATCACCTCTCTGGGCAACCTGTGTTTCACCATTCTCATTGTAGAAAACTTCCTCCTCAATATCTAATCTAAATCGACATGGGTGAGGTTGTTTTGTCAAGGCATAGAGGAAAAATTTCTTGATATTGGGTATAAAAATCAGGATTTCTCCAGGAGTCCAGACCTCCTCCATGCAGCCAAAGTAATGCTTGACTCTTTTTTTCTCTTCCCCTATGTAAAATAGGGATGTGGCATTTGCATGTAGCTCTGAGACTTCGGAGGTGCTCACAGCGTAGGTGATGCACTGGGGATATCCGAAACCAATCACAGCTAATGTAACTTTGTCTTGGCCATCGGAATGCTGGAGCCTGAAATACCCCAACTGTTGTCATGAGAGCTGCTTTGCAAAGCAGAGAAAGCAAGCTGTCTCCATGTGGCCAATTTACAGTCAGAAGTACAAACCCAATCCAAATCCTTCTGTCCCACTTGAATCCACAGCAAACTGCTTGTGATCAAGATACAGACTAAATAACTATTTGTATAAAATATTTAGTGACTAATTTGTCATTACAGATGCTTTGGGGAATGCTGTAAGCTACTTGCAGACAATAGAAAAATTTTAAAAACGGGAAATTATTGCATATCTTATTCACTGCACATGATTCGAGCAGCTTTAGGGACTGCAGTGTTAAGCCACGAGACAAGACCCTGCAGAGCATCTGGAGTGCCTTTACCCACTAGTAGAGATTAAAGGAACAGCAGTACCATGCCAGGTACCACAGGAACAAGTGTATATGTCAAAACAGAATTAATTTAAAGTTATAGCTTGGAAACATTGTGGTGTGAGTGAGAACCAAGAGCAGAACTGACCCACTGACCTCCCTGAGCCTCCCTGCTATGCCTGGAGCTGCTCAGAGCAAGAAGAATACATTTTTCTTCCAGTTAATAAACAAAAACTCAGTTTATTTCTTGTATTTCACTTTTGCTAAACACTCATCCGTCGCAGTGAACTGGAAAAAACAACAGAATAAATAAGTACAAATACATGGAGGAGTTCAATTATCATTTCCCCCCATTGAAACTGCCTTTTAACAACTACATCTTCTGACTGACATCTTATTAATACTAATTACATTAGATATATGCAACATAACTAGTGCACTGGTACTTTCAATTATCTTCCCTTGTCTTCATTCATTCCCCTGTGCTCCCATCCTCCCTTTTCATGCCCCATAACCACTACTTGGGGCTGCAGCTCAGAGCCAATGGATCTGACTGTCTGTGAGCAAAAGCCTTTCATTTCTTACATGGATAAGAAATGTCACAAAGTCAGGTGTGTGTGGGTGCTCACCAAGGGGAGCTTCCAACCTTGGCAGCAGTGGAAAACACTTTGGATGTTGGGGGGAATTTCTTGTAGAGCGTCTATGAAGTTTTAATGGTTGGACTCAATGATCTTGAAGGTCTTTTCCAACCTTAGTGATTCTGTGATTCTATTCTAAGTTCCTTTGGAGGTCCTACGAAGTTCCTATGGATTTCCTGTGGAGGTTCCACACTGTCTCAGGCTGTCACAGGCTCCAGCCCTGGTTTACACATCATTTTCACAGTTTTTCCAGGGTGCAGTGCAAACCCAATGCTAATCCTGGTGAATCTGTGTGGAGGGTTGATCTGGACTGGCACTGGCTCTATTGGATATGGGGGAAGGTTCTGGCAGCCACCCCAGGAGCTCCCCACTACCAAACCCTTGCCACCCAAACCCAAAACAATCTGCAGTAGCTATTCTGAAGAGCTGAAGTTGGAGCAGCACTGGCTGATCCTCTCCTGACTATGGGCTTTTGCAAAGTCACAGTCTCTCCCCCAGGCCTGTGTTCAGATCAAGGTCCCTGGCATTGCCTTGGCTTTGTTTTTGTCTCATTTTCCCCATACCTAATGAACTGTCAATTGCTTATGCAAATCAAAGCAATGAAGACACTTAAAGGTTATTTATAATGCCTGAAAACATTATGAAATCAGTCATTCCAGCTTTTACAGCTTCCCCTATTCAAGTGTCATTTATATCTCTAACTTTTTACATTATATTGTGGTAATAGTTTATGTAAGAAGACAAATATGTTTTGATTTTATTTTTTAGATAAGCTTGCTAATTGCTAAAACATCTATGACAGTTGACATGAAAATCAGGGAGGTTTTGATTAGGCTTTTGCGACATGTAAATGTTTGTAAATGAGTTTTGTATATATATATTCTAGATTTTTTTAAAGTCCTATTTAAAAATCAGGCAATAATGTTCCATAGCAATTAAACTTTAGAGTCTGAGATGAATGTTCATGCGCGTAACCTCTAATAGTAAACAATGACTACTCTATGTAGAAAGTCAGGGTGGAGACCATTTAGTATTAACCAAGTATTTACACCAAGTTCTTACCCAGTCAGTGTTCCTTGGCTATAGTATTTCATAATTTCTAAGTTAGAGAGGAACCATAGTCAGATATGAAAAAAATGGCCATCCAGTAAAAAACTTGATAAAATCAGAGTACTACCATGAATTTACAAGTGGTTTCCTATACCAGGTCCTTACACAGCAATTTTAGGGCTTGCTCCTTGCAGCACTGATGGCAAGTGGTGAGCATGCCAAGTTTTGTACCTGCTGACTTTGAGCTGTCCTGTAACGGTGCTTTAAGGCAACATAGGGATAAGATAGATCACAGCATCCTTGAGATTTAGGTCAATATTTTTCTTCTGTGAAGCACATTTGTAATTTTTCACCTGGTACCCAGAAGAAAGCACCACTGGGGTCATGGGGAGCTTGAGATGATGCAGGTGGTAGGCATCACCCTCACGCATGGTCCCACTGCAGCACGTGGGGCTTTGAGCAGCCCCACCTGAGCAGGTATTGTGGGTGTTGCTCAGGCACTCCATGACTGCAGGATTTTTCGGTAAGGAAGAAGCCCAGTTGATGACAAATCTAACATCTGTCCTCTGTAGAAAAGATATAATTTGTACTTGCTGGTTTAAATCAAACATTTGGCTCATTTGGCACAGAGAGAGCTGGCAGCGTTTTCCTGTGGGTACATCCCTCGTGAGCTTTTAAACTGAACTTAATTTATAGGCACAGCCAGGCTTTTTCCAGGAGGTGAGACACTGCTTAAACTCAACAGGAGCTGTCCCCCAAAGAGGAAGGGTTATAATTGCTAGTTTGAACTGGATGCTAATTAAACCTGAATCTTTCCCAGTCTCAGTGTTTTGAGCCCATTAAACTTCCTAAGTGGTTTCCTGAGTGCGAACACCAGACTGAAGAGAGTTAAGCATTGGGGTCTTTGTTAGCTCTCCTTTCAGTTTCAGCCTCAGAGAGCCAGTCTGATGCTTTCAAATAGCAAGTTTGCTTTTGTGGAGCTTCAACCACCTTCTGCAAATCTCACAGCTTTGGACCAAAGGCTAAACAAAAAGCCAGGATGGAAGAGTGGAATCCAAACCTCTGTGTAAATGGGAGGTGGGGCAGGAGGCTCTCATGGCTGATCCATCTGCAGCCTTGGATGTCCCATTTGTGTTGTGCCCTGCTGGTGTTTCTGTTCAGTTTGATGGAGTTCAAGGCTCTGTTAATTCACTTGTTTTCTATCATCATTCAGAGCAAATTAACAGCTATTTTAGCAGTATCATGGTAAATCTGTAACATTTATTTTGAAAAGGAGAAGGAGCTCAGAAGATTACCAAGGTGTCCAGCTGTGATAATATTACCTGCCTTGTAAAGTGCCGTAGGTGACTTTGAAGATGTAAAGCAAATTGAGGATTACATTAACTTCCTTCTGATTTGCTAAAATTATTCATTCGGTATCACCAACTATCAAATTGAGTAAGGTTATTATTTTTTAAGTATAAATTAACAGCTATTTGTCATATGCATGGCAAAGTACAGCCTACAAATCAATAAAACCGGGTTTGATTATATCTGTAGTACAGGTTGGTACATCTTTTTTGGGGGTGGGTTTTTTTGGTGTTTTCTTTATAATACAAGATTATAGTGGCCTGCATTCACATTCAGCCTAAATAGGCAGAAGAATGAGTACTGCATAGCAATGTGATTTGGTAATAGAATAGTTTTACCTTGGAGATTCACAAGTTCTTTTCAATCTCTTTGCCTCACTGCATGGCAGATTTGTGTTACATGTTGCTCAGTGAGCAAAGACCATGTTCACATCCTGAGGTGGTCAGTGGCACAAGTGGAAACATGGTCCCTCTTCCCAAAATATTTTAGTGTACAACATAATATGCAATTTTGGAAAGCCAGTTCTCCCTTTTTTCCAAACAGATAGTTTTAGTGGTTTATCTGTTCTCTATATGGAATATATATACAAATATAGATAAACCACTAATGTCAGTGCTGAAAGGTGCTGTGCTTGGATTTCTGCATACAGACACTCCTTGGAAGGGACTTGCTGATTCAATTTATACAATTTTAAGGGATGCCATTGCTGGGTGAGCACTTGAGTGGTGGCAGTAGTTTTGTTCCTGCCACTTCTGACTCTTCCCAGAAGTTTGTGTTCCCAGGGGCTGTGGGAAGAATTGCAGGACTTGTTCTTGGAGGACATTGCAATTGCAGTGATTTAGAAGAGGATGCTGACTCACAGCTCATGTTAGCAAAGCTGGAGTGGATGACACAAAACTGCA
This sequence comes from Acanthisitta chloris, assembly GCF_000695815.1. Taxonomy (NCBI): domain Eukaryota; kingdom Metazoa; phylum Chordata; class Aves; order Passeriformes; family Acanthisittidae; genus Acanthisitta; species Acanthisitta chloris. The sequence continues at coordinate 44,718 of NW_008653885.1, read as the reverse complement.
TTTAAATCTTTTTCAGCTCTCATGTTCAAGCTGGAACATTTCACTTCTCTGGTGGAGACGTGGCCTTATTGATTATTCATTATTCCTTAACCTTGATACATTAGAGCAGGGAGTAGAAAGAAAAGCTTGGAGTAGACAGGAGCAACTATTATCTACCACAGTATAACAGTGGTTTTGGGATAGAGCCTCCCCAGTTAGAGAGGATCACATCAGACAGCTGAGCTCCTGCACTAGCAGTGAGGCAGAAAAGGGAATGAAACATTCACCCAACAGATTAAAGAAATACAATTATCTGTCAGGGCAGAAACCTAAAGTGTCTTAACCCCAGGAGTAATACAGAAACATATTTTCCAGTTCAGGTTCCCTATTTAGTCAGGCTTGGATAATCCACATTGCCAGGGCTAGGTGTAAGACACTGCAGTCAATGCTGTAGTCACTTACCTGCCCCTGCTGTGCTGCCTGTGCTCTGCCAGTGATGCTTCCAACACAATGAGATCATTGCTTAAATTCCATTGCCTTTTCCATTAATCAGGAGCCATTTAAAATCGTAAGAGCACTGTAGCATTTCTGTTAATCAATAACTAACTGAGCTATTAATTTTCTAGTAATATATTGTTCTTCAGTGTGCAGAGACTGAAAACTTGTCGATTACCTGTACTAATTCTACCTAGTGCCCACAAGGGTCAGTGCAGAGATTTTCCTGGACTTCAGTGAGGGTTTTGGGGTGCTCTGAGATGCCCCATCAGAGGTGGTGAGAGTTGTATGAAAAGCAGGAACTCTAAAGCCTGTCTTATCACTTCAAGGGTTTAAAAGCAGCCCTAAAATCCCAGTTAATATTGACAGACCTGGGTCGTGTTAGTCTTGGGCTTTTTTGAAGATATGTTCTGACTTTATTTTCTTTAAAAGGTATTTCTTGGTAAATTTGATTCACAACTGCCTTTTCAACTAGGGAAAAACCCAAACTGTGACAACAAGAAAGCCAGAGAGGGATTTCTTACAAAGACATGGCCTAGCAGGACAAGGGAGAATGGCTTCAAACTGACAGAGGGCAGGGTGAGATTAGAGGTTGAGAAGAATTTCCTCCCTGTGAGGGTGCTGAGCCACTAGCACAGGTTGCCCAGAGAAGCTATGGATGCCCCATCCCTGGAAGTGTTCCAGGCCAGGTTGGATGGGGCTTGGAGCAACCTGGGCTAGTTGAAGGTGTCTTGGCCCATGGCAGGGGGTTGGAATGAGATGACATCTAAGGTCCTTTCCAATCCAAACCATTCTGTGATTTTGTGATTCTGTGATGTATTTAGTCAGTTTGGACAGAAGCTGCTGACCATTGTGGGGACCTGCAATGTACATTTTTTCCCTGCCAAGGATTGTCATTTCTAGAACAGGAAGAAGAATGAGAACGTGTCCATATTTTCATTCTCCGCCCAGTTCAGTGTGCCCTGTCAGTATGAACTCACCTTTATTATCTGCAGCTGCTCCAGAGAGGTCTGGCAGAGACTTCTGCCGGAGTCCTCACCCAATGTCCTGCAGTAGGATGTCAGCTGGAAAATTCAACAGCTACAACATTTTGCAGTAGCAGAGCTTTGATAATGAGTTTAACAAATAATTAGCTGCAGTACCTCTTCATTTTGCAAAAGTACAAAAGTTGATGAACTTGCTATGCCACAATTAAGAGCTCATTAGCAAACGAAATTCAAGGGTAACAAATACCTTAAGGGGATGTTTTTAGGAGTATTTAATGAAATCCTGTAATCAGAGGAAGAGGAAATGTAAATTTTCTTCCCAGAGATGCTACACACCTCCTGCAGGACCGGGAACAAGGCAGGTCTGGAAGTCAGGACTGCAGCTCACCTCACTTGCCAGGGTTTGCATTCACTTACAAATTTTAGGCCTTTCCATGTCCTGAGAAATGGCACCGTATTCCCATTTTATTTTTGCCCAGCTAGTAAATTCCATATTGTTCTTCTATTCTGTTGTTTGCATTCCTTTTGCTATTGAAGAGGATGTGTCTCAGGAAATAGTTTTTTTCATTTGTTTTGATCTTTTTTTGGGCTTATTTTTCAGTCTCTGAGGAAACAGTAAATCCTAACAAAGCTGGCAGAAAGTATTCCTGGGCTGCTTACAAAACAACAGGAGATACATTCCATGAATCCATGTACTCCATCAAAGAGTGTTTCTAGAAATTTTTTGCTATTGTTTCTATGCTTATTTGAAGATGCCATTTTCTGTGGTTAACTCACCTTGTCTCCAGAAATCCATTCCTCATTCCCTCCATAATGGATAAAGCAATAGGACAAAGAAAGCTGGTTTTACCCTTGTCCTGAGAAAAACCTTTTAGAAAATGATAATGGGCTTCTAACAAACAAGAGCGAGTTATCATTGGGGAGAATTAATCTTTGCCTTGATTGAGAATACCTATGCCAAATTACGAGCTACAATATCCATCTGCTTGCTGTTATCCAGCAATATAGATTTATTGTGACATTTCAGAGAAGGAGTAAGAAAACATATGAACAACTGCTGTGGTTCATTAGCCCTTTATTGGTAAAGCCTGGTGCTCAGTGATGTTAGAGGTGCTCAAAGAGACAGTCCTTTGGCTGAAATCGGTATGATCGTTGCCTTTAGAAGGATTTGTAGAGCATTCCCAAGGACAAGTTTGCACATTAGCTGCTGCTTTATGTTACTGGACTGAGAGCTTGTTCTTTTGGTTGAAACTGGAGTGATTCAGCCAGTACCTCTAGGAGATGGGAGAAAGTCTTGGGGTACATCCAGAGACCTCTGGGTAGCAGCTGCTGTGGACACCAGACTTACTTGTCCCAGTGTCAGGCATATAAACCAACCTCATCTTTCCTACAGCTGCCACCAGAGCTGGAGAGGGCAGCTGGCAGGGCTGCACAGGGGAGGGCAGCCAGCATCTCCTGCTCCTTCAGAGCCAACCTGGCAGACCCAAGGCAGCAAAGGAAGCACCACAGGGATATTGTCCCCCCTAATATTTCTAGTTTAGTCTCACTCCTCTTGTCATTGTCAGAAGCCCTTCGTTTGCGGCAGGTGTCTATGCAGGAAATCCATCTGTGTTGTCACTTTCCTTTCTCACAAGTATTTATTTTTAATCCACTCTGGGGGGCTGTTCCATGGGTACAAGCACATAGGCTGTTGATTTATTTGCAGTTAAGGGTCTCAGAGTCAGGATGTTAAAGGCTTCTAAGCCAACTCCCTTTTCATGCGGGAGAACCTTTGGAAATGCACTTTAGGTTTATGACACTGGCTTGGCTTAATTTAATTTACAGCTCACTTAACTGATTATTCAAAATACCAGATGTGACAGACAGTAGATTCAGCTGAAATATTACCTCACAGGCATGTTCAACACATAGAATCTGCTGTCCATATGTGAAGGTACGGAATGTCCCCCATCTACATCCAAGAGCAATCAATTTGGTTTTGAAAGGATAGTGAGGCTGAGTGGGAGACAAGGTCCCTTATTTCTCCTGTAACCTTTGTAGCAGCTGATTTGAGAGTCTAACCAAGGCTCTGTTTTGTGAGAAAAAATGTGTACTTCTAAAATGGCCAGAGGCAAAGGATTTGTCATGTGTAAGACATTTGTTGCTAAGTATTTGCTGATGTTAGGCTAAGTAATTCTTTGCAGGCAATAAAACAGTGGCAGAAATGTGGAACATCCCAAAATTTTAAGAGTGTCTTCTGATGGCTGGGATGGCCTTTATGAAGTGAGGGGTCAGACACAACAGTGGTAGTAAAAGCATGTGCAGGTCACAAATATTTCTGGCTATTATAGAATCACAGAATGGTTTGGATTGGAAGGGACCTTAAAGGTCATCTAGTTCCACCCCCCTGCCATGGGCAGGGATGCCTTCCACTAGCCCAGGTTGCCCCATCCAACCTAGTCTGGAACACTTCCAGGGATTAGGCATCCATAGCTTCTCTGGGCTGCCTGTGCCAGCGCCTCGTCACCCTCACAGGGAAGAATTTCTTCCAAATCTCTAATCTAACCCTGCCCTATGTCAGTGTGAAGTCATTCCCTCTTATCTTGTCACTCCATGCCCTTGTCCAAAGCCCCTCTCTAGCTTTCTTGTAGCCCTTTTAGGCACCGGAAGGGTCTCTAAGGTCTCTCCAGAGCCTTCTCTTCTCCAGGCTGAACAATCCCAGCTCTCTCAGCCTGTCTCCATAGCTGAGGTGCTCCTATGGTCATTGGTGCACTAAAATCTTGAGCAGAGGTAAAGGTAGAGGTGCTTTGAGAGCTGGTCCTTATAGGTGTCTTTGGCCATCAGGTAGAAACAGAAGAATCACAGCAGTCTGTTGAGGCCTCCCTCCTTTTTTCTTACTACTGCATTTCTCCTTTGGAGCAGGATGATATGTTTTGTGAAAACAAGAGCAATGGAGACAGCAGAGCAGGCAAGAGACTGTGCTTCTTTTGGAGAACATCAGACGCCCATCACCAATGCTTTTGAAGTTTATGGTCTGAGGTTCCTTCATGTCAGGGCAGGACCTATCTAGGGCACTCATCTAGACCTTAACTATTAAAGAAAGATTAAAAATTAAACTTTCAATAATGCAGGAACCTGAACTTTGAACTCCCATGTGTCAGTGAGCAGGCAAGAGACTGTGCTTCTTTTGGAGAACATCAGACGCCCATCACCAATGCTTTTGAAGTTTATGGTCTGAGGTTCCTTCATGTCAGGGCAGGACCTATCTAGGGCACTCATCTAGACCTTAACTATTAAAGAAAGATTAAAAATTAAACTTTCAATAATGCAGGAACCTGAACTTTGAACTCCCATGTGTCAGTGGAATGTTAATCTGATCTCAGCAGTACCCGATAAAGTCGATCTATCTTCCTCGCCTAGTTAATTTTTAATCATTTCTGCGGATAGAAGAGCTGTGGTGGATGAGACTGAGAGGAAACTGCCTAGATTCCAGTATGGAATGGGGAACAACATGAAGTAAACTTCTCTTGTTATTTACATTCTGTATTACACCTCTGTGTTTGTTTATCCAAGACTTGGTATGTAGGCGTGTTCTCTCAACTGACGCTCAAGGGTAATAGTACACAAAAAAATCTGCTTGTGTGCACATGTTCACAGGATACTGTCAAGCTGTTAATGGGAACAGTATTTCCTAGGTCTACAGCAAATGTTTTTAGCAGTGCTAACTGGGAAAGAGGATTGCTACATTCAAACCCACTTTTAGCTCCAGTTTTGAGGTGATTCAGTAGTATATCCTGAGGTACTTTACTCAAACTTTATAGAAATATTTAAAATTAACTTTTAAAGCATTATTTTAAAGGTAATATTTTGATTTCACTATTGCTGAATTTTGCAATATTTCTATTGTTCTGCATCAATACTAGAAAGCACATGAGGGTGTCAAAATTCATGCCCTGTGTCAGTACAGCACTGAATGTGCTGATGATCAGTGTAAAGGGAGAGAACTTCAAGATTTTAGAGCTTGTCTCCTTTACATGGACAGCCTCAAATTACAGTGCTGAGATAATGACAAGTCCAGGGTCAGACTCTTGATGAACCAGCACCACCTTAGCCAAAACCTCTTTAGACCTCCCTTGCTCTGCCATCCTCTCACTGCTCATAACTCTGTTAGTGCCACTGATATTTTTTGTGGGTTTCTGCATGGTTGTCCCATTAAGAAACCAGCCAAGGTCAGCAAGACCTAAAGGTGCAGGTGGCTGCCAGGGAAAGTGTGTTACTGATGCCAAAGGATCTCAGTGGAGAAAAGTAGGAGTTACAGGGTTCTCAGGTGGCTGCAGAAGAGGAAATATCTTCCCTGTTCCCTTAAACATGGACTTTTCAGAAACATCTGACTGTGGCTTTCCAGTACCTGAAGGAGCCTACAAGAAAATGGAGAGGGACTTTTTACAAGAGCAGGTAATGACAAGACAAGCACAAATGCCTTCAAACTGACAGAGAGTAGGTTTAGATTAGAGATTAGGAAGAAATTCTTGACTGTGAGGGTGCTGAGGCACTGGCACAGGTTGCCCAGAGAAACTATGGATGCCCCACCCTGGAAGAGTTCAAGGCCAGGTTGGATGGGGCTTGGAGCAACCTGGGCTAGTGGAAGGTGTCCCTACCCATGGCAGGGTAGTTGGAAGGAGATGATCATTAAGGTCCCTTTCAATCCAAACCATTCTATGATTTCAGCCTAAGCCATGCTGAAGTCCAAGCTGTCAGGCAGCTAAAGAGCTTTCAAAGCCTAACCCAAATTAATTATGTGTTTGCAGAAAAAAAGCTGGATCAGCAGAAAAATGTAGAAGAGATGGAGCAAGATGCTGCAGATGCAATACAGAGAATGCTTATGTGCACTTCTATCACTAGATTATCCCAACGTGTGCATAACTCATTTAGGCAACTGTAACCTGGAATAGTGTTGAATTCCCATGTTTTCTTCCCAAAGTAGGATGCACAGAACAATTCTGTTTGCCTAGTCTCACATCTGACCCCACCATGCCTGTCTGTCCAGTGCCCTTTAGGGGAGCTGATTCTGTCTGGCAGCGTTGGAGGTGACAGCACTGTGGAAATAATTAGCAGAAATGCAAATCAACATAAGTACATTTTTTAATACTTCGTGCCTGGAGCTGTGCTAAACTTAGCAGCCATGAATAAACAGCATCAGCGTTCCCCTCCTTGAAAGGACAAAGAGTCTCCTGGTATTTGGGATGTCTGTGGTACGTTTGCTATTTCAGTGTAGCCAACCCCGAACATTTAATAACGTGAACAGGCCCTCAAAAATTAGTGAGATTAATAAATGTTGAATGTTTTCATTTCTGAGCCTTGAAGGTGTACTTTGCTAATGTCTTTAAGCTTTTCTTTGCAACTGAAAGGCTGGGAAATTACTCCTGCTTAATGACAGTGAGATTCTCGTGTAATCACCTTATTTCAGGAGAAAGACTTTTAAATAAACTCCAAGAGACTCATGATAAAATAGCAGGAGCTGGCAGTGTTGAAATATAAGCCTCTATCGTTAAACCATTCGCTCTTAATTAGTTTTTATTTGCAATATTGACAGCTAATCTCCTCTCTCTATTATACGTGTACGACTTCCAATGATTGGCACAGCAGAGTATATAAGGAGCCGAAGACATAATTTGATCCTCTCCACAGAAGATTTCCAAACCACACAGGATTTTTTAGTGAAATTAAGGTGTATAAGACATGTGGCCAAAAGTCAGTAATTCCAGACCTGACCTTGATTTGCCTTGGTTTGGAGATAATGAGAGACTTATGGGACCAATGACTAGATGCAGCCCAGTGGCCTGGCTAGAAAAAGTGGTGGATAGTGGAATAATTGAATCTGTCTTTCAACAGCATGCAATTTTTGGGAAAATAAATAAATAAATAGACAAATAAATAAATAAATATTCGTTTCAACAAGGTGACATTTGCTGATGTTCAGTAATTTAGGAGAGACTGATTTATGCATGTTTAATCTTCGCTAATGATGACTCCAGGGCAAGAAATGAAAATAAGTTCAGTTAATAATACGTGTATATATTATTAACACCTCCACTGATGGAGATGGGTCTTTTCCTGGTAGACAAATGTACAAGCAATTTGTAGAAGGTCCAAATGACTCAGAGCTCTCAGAACTTCTCTCGCTAACTTACCAAAATGTGGAGAGAAGGAATATTTGGACAGTAAAAACTCTCAGCTGATCAACTGTTGTTCAAAACTTGTATGAAAACTACAAGTAAATAAAATAAGCAGCCCAATCCCTCATGTTTTGAGATGCTCCAGAACAATGCAATGATGTGTGTTGCTGGTATTATTACACCCTGATTGTGGCTGGCTTCTCCTGCCACACAAATATTGAGAAGGATGCAATCCTTGCATTCAGTGTACATGCTGACAGACAAAACTTATTGTGAATATTAAGGTGCTTGGTCTAATCATCCTGCTATTTTTTTGTGCAATTTAGTCGATCAGGGAGTTGGAATTCCCTCCTAGCTGTTACAGATTCAAGCATTTATGCAAAATCCTCCAGTCTGGAGATTTACAGTGGATTATCTACAAATATTTGAATACATTAGTGCAGTCCTTTAAATGCATTCCCTTTATTTACATACAGAATAAATAACAAGCAACTTGAATGACAGCAGTGTAATTCCATCAAGGAGCTCATGTCCTGAGAAAATGCAGGAATAAAGCACTAAGAGACCCATGTGTTTAGTGGAGTTCTGTCTGGAACTGCAGCTCCATAACCTGGATTTAATTCATTTTTTGTTTTAAAAATATCCACAATTTTATAAATTGTGGAGCTGATGTTGTGTTTGGGGGAGGAAAGAGCCAGAGAAGGATGGGGTGGCACACTCTCCTCTCACCCACTTCTACCACAATCCAGGAAAACAAGTAGGTATTTTCCATGTCTATCAGTGTATCAGCCCATCAGGGAGAAAAGGCTGGACTCATATTGTTGTTGGGGTGAGGGAAGGTTTGCTGAGATTGGGCAAGACACTGGCACAGGTGTCTACTACAGGGAGGTAGTGGATTCCCCAGCCCTGGCAGTGTTCAAAGCCAGGTTGGATAAAGCCTTGAACAACCTGCTCTGGTGGGAGGTGTCCCTGCCCAGGGCAGGGGGTTGGGACTAGATGTTCTGTAAGGTCCATTGCAACTGTGATTGATGGGGGGAGTCTGAAGGGCTCCTTTCCATCTGACCCACCCAGGCTAGGGACATGTTACCCTGAATCCGTGGCTATTCTGGAAGCTTATGCTATTTGCATTGACTGCTGCACTCATGCTCCATCACAGATTATCACAGTACACCAGCGAGGGGATTGATGCAGGAAGACCAGTGCAGGCTTGATTTCTGTTCCAAACCTTCCTCCTGGAAAAGAGGGAGAATAAAAATCACTGACCCACCCAGGCTAGGGACATGTTACCCTGAATCCGTGGCTATTCTGGAAGCTTATGCTATTTGCATTGACTGCTGCACTCATGCTCCATCACAGATTATCACAGTACACCAGCGAGGGGATTGATGCAGGAAGACCAGTGCAGGCTTGATTTCTGTTCCAAACCTTCCTCCTGGAAAAGAGGGAGAATAAAAATCAA
>NW_008653885.1:0-35598 GCF_000695815.1 Acanthisitta chloris | reverse complement strand
ATCCCAGAGGTAAAACCCTAACAGTTTCTATGGAATAGTCAATTATCTGTTTCATTGCACAAGCCAATATCTTTTCTCAAAAAGATGTATTAGAGTGTTTAGCCATTCAAGTGATCCATCTGGCTGAGCATTCTGAGATGCTTTTTAACGTGATTTATCAGGCCCAGAAGCAGTGTCCTTGATAGCTTCTGGCACTGTGTGGGACTGCCCATGCACCTGCTTTGGTAGGCACAGGGCAGGTGACCTTCAGTTCCTGGCAGGAGCAGAGCCAGTGCCATCACACCTCTCAGTCAGGACAGCCTTACTGCACATAGTGTGAGGCTGCTGTGGGATTTAAAAATTGCCATTGCGGATGAGGGCGGAGGAGCCACCAGGTGCTTCCAAGGAAAATGCAAGAAAGCCCCCAGGCAGCAGATCCCTGATAAGACACTGCCTTTTTCTGCAGCAGAATCTGCACCTAAATCCTAATGGAGTCTGGCTAAACCCCTGCGGCGTGAGATTGTGTATCGCCTTTAAATCTCCTCTACTTATAAAATACGTATTACAGCCCCAGTATTCATGTTATCCCATTTCCATCGGGTATCACCTCTGGCACAGTTCAGTCCCTGAGGAAGTCACTTTTCTGGCATTCTCAGCCTGTTGCAGTGGGTTCTGGCTACACAGTGCCCCTGGGAGAGGATGGCTAAGCTCCCCCATAAAACAAGGAATTGGGATTGCATCATATCTGGGTCAGGCATCGTTGGCAGTTGCTGCTGAGCACCCGGTGAGGTGCAGCCCCAGAGCCTTGGACTGCAAAGGAGGAGGGAAACACCCCGGGCAGGTGCTGAGAACAACCAGAGGGATGCTCAGGGTTGAGGTAGGACCCAGTTGACTGCCAACTACAGGGCACTGGGAATGCCTGTGACACAGGAGCAGCTGGAATGAGACTATATGTAATGTTTCCATCCTCAAAGTGCATTTCAAGGCAAAAAGATTCGCTGTAACACAAGTAAATTAAGTCAGCATTGTAATATTTTAATTACTAAAAACTTCAAGTGAAATTCTACGTATTTTTCTTCTGGGCTATCATCCAACTTTGCAGGATAAATTCTTTAAAGGTAAATTATTAAATTAAATTAAGCTTTGGTTCCCACTTGCTGCTTTTCAAAACTGAAAATTGCCACTCGGCAATGATTTATTCCTCTCCTCTCCCCTTTTTTTAAAGTGAGGATTGCAAGAAAGTTTAAGTATGAATGCATTGCTTAGTGAGTGGAGTTATATATTTAATATAATCCAAAACAGATTGTCTACTCATACACTGTTCATTAAATGAACTGTCTGCAAGTGTGATTTACAGTGCAACGTGGTCATGGGAATGTCTGTGTGTATTTAATAACTGCACAGTAATAGCTTATTGGCAGGAGTGGTAATTCGATTTTTGGAGTTTTATCTTATTTTTGAATTTCTGGACCGTGAAATCCTGCTGTCTGACATGCTTTCCCATTGCTTAATCTCCTGAGATTTGTGTAAAGAACAACAACTTTCCTCCTTACTGAAGACCCAGTGCCCTGCTGTATATTTTTTATACCCCCCCCCAAGTGCAGCTACTTGCAGACCCCTGTGTCACATTTATAGACTCAGGACCACAAAATAAAATGCAGTAATAGACCAAAATATTGACATTTAATGAGCTAAGATGTCCATTCTTGGAGAAGATAAAATCTTCCAATAGAAATTTCCAAGTATCATTTTCTGCAAAATCTGTTGTGTTCTGTGTTTAACTTCCTGAGCTTTACTATTGACTCAAAGTCAAAACTCTTTTATTTAATGTACTTAAGGAACTAAACCAGTAATTCTTGTTCCACACAGAGACTTGTAAGTGTGCTCTTGTCCTTATGGCTTGCAAGTTTGGCAGGTTAGCACCTGAATCAACCCAAATTCTGCTATACTCGTGTTTTCTCAAGGCCTTGATAAACAGTTTTAGAACCAAGTGTTGACAGTTTTCCTTTGGAGCTATGTCCAGTGCCTGTACATTGCAGCTGCACTTCCCAGAGGGGTTACTGATCTGGGGCACTCTCTATGGAGAGCTGCCTCATGGCTGCTTGATGAGGGCCCAACATGTGGGATGTCAAGGAGGACACAAAGCTTGCAGTGACAGGATTCATTAAGGAGAAGGAAATCTTCCTGGTGGCCCCAGGGATGCTGTAGACCACACTTGGGGCTGTGTGGCTCGTTACATGGTTACAGGGTAGGGAGGCTACATACAGTCAGCCAGAATTGTCTGATGGGAAATTGTTATTAATTTGCTTTTTTTTAATGATCTGCCTTTGCCATAGCTGTGGAAGGTGATGTGTCATAGCCATGTTTGCCTCCCTCCTTCCCACCCTTTCTTTCCTTTCTTATGATAAAGGCACTGCACGATTGCACAAAATATTTTGAGTACCCATAATCAAATCTAATTCCACCATCTGAATCAGTCAGCAGTGTAAAGGCTTCAGAAAGGGTTGCAAGGGCCCAAATAATAGCAAACCCACCCTCTGACATGACAACACAGGCATCAGCTGTCATTGCCTCACGTCAGTAACTCAGGTTCTTTAATTCACTTGTCATTATTTTAGTGTCTTTCTGCCCACTGAAACACTATTGTCCTCTAAATACACATCTGAATCAGTTAATTATTCATCCAGGATTAGAACTGAAATCCTTGCTTTAAGACTAGCTTTACCTCTGAAATCACACTAAGATTTTAATGAGTTTAAATCATATATAAGTTGTTTCCTTTAAGTGCTGGAGCCAATTAGTTGTCAAATATGCTTGGGCAGTGCAGATCTGGTGCAAAGCTATTTTTGTTTCGTTTTTCTTTTAAAAAATAGATGATTCCTGTATCTATAAACAGCTTGATAGCCCAGAGGGAGGGTCACAAAGCAGCTGCTGATGAGAAATTAAGATGATGCAGAAAGTTATCTAAAACAAGGTTGATTTATGTGGAATTACAGGTGGGAAAGGAAGTTTTACAGTGTAGAGGTCTCCTCTACTCCTACAACAGTGACAATCAAACATAAGAGGGTGATACAAAGCCTTGAAATCTACAGATAATCTTTAGTTAATAATGGAGAATTTTGAAGTTTTTATTTCTAGGGCCAGGACTGAGGAGGTTGGAAAATTTCACTGGAAATGTCTTACTTAAAAAATTGTGAAAGATGTGTTGAGTCTGAAAAGCTTGAAAACATGCTGAATCGGAAATCATGGCAAAAAATTCTGATTATGTTGTTGTGTTTTGATATTGTAAAATATTTTCATGCTGCTGTTTTGTCCAGATTTATTTTAATGCTGTAGATCATACTTCAACATTAGCCCTCATTATATGTATTCACAGCACGTACATATGTGCTCTTGTTTTATGATCCAAAATTATCTTTCATTGTCTCAAGCTGAAGCATTTTAGCATTATTACAGCAAATCTTTTGATAGTTTAAAGTAAATTATTTCTCCATTTTCATTTTACCACGAAGGTTGAAAGAGAAGAAGGGTTTGGTATTCAGCATGGCAACACCTCCTGTGAGAGGCTCCTGCTTGGCGCAGCTCTGATGTTATGTGAAAACAACAGCAAAGCAGTGGTAGAAGATATTTCACTAATGTGCTTTAAAATAGCTTTTGCCAGTTTGATTTTCCTTGAAATCATTGATGAGACTCCCTGTGACTAGGGGGATACCAGCACCAAAAAAAACCCATTTGAAAACCTCATTTTAAACCAAAAAAATGTTTATTCAAAAAGACAAGGTGTTTTTCAGAGTCAATGTAACCCATAGTCATCACTTAAATGCACAATTAGCTTTCTTTCTTCCCCTCCAAAGGAGCTTCATTAGCACTTGTGTGTGGTTTAAGTGACATTAATATTCACATTTCATTCTCTTGACAAAGTGTCTGGCTATGCTGTGAAGGACCATATGCCAGTAATGTAAAGCCACACACCATACAGATTTCCTCCTATATACGCTCTTCTTTTGATAGCTAGAAACTTGGCAAAAAGGGAGGAAAATATATTAGTGATAAGGAGCAAAGACAAGCTTGTGTGTACAACTGCAAGGAGTTCAGAAGGCACTGGTGGCTTGGGTGGAATTTGGTGACCTTGCTGTAACTGTTGAAGGATTTTAAAGATTGCCTCCAATTTTGTTGTGGTTTCTTTTTTTTTTTTTTTTCTTTAGTTAAAGGGGCTGGTAACAAGTGCCTAGAGGTTGGTGAGGCTTAAGCTGCTCTTTGTGCTAGTGGAGTTTTATCAGTCTTAGCTTCTTTCCTTTATATGGGTGTATGTCCTATCTTATCTGTATACAATAGTAGTATCTAGCAGGCTAGATAACTATTTGATGCCTATAAGTGTGTTATCTGTATGCTCAGAAGTTTTCTATCAGGTAAGTGAATGAAAACTGCAGAAGCTTTGTAAAATTGATGCTGAGTGAGAGGAATGAAGAACCTGACTGCATTTCTACTGCTGTTACCACATACTGACTCATCTTTGGCTTTTACTGTTCTAATTGATACACCATAGGGTTCGAAAGCATCAAGGCTCTATGACAGCACCCAAGGCAGTGGTCAGAATCTCCCAGAGCCACCACAGCAGTGGTGAGCCCCAATTTGTAGAGCATGTGATCGGCAAAGCACAAAGTGTTGTGCTTGTACCTCTGCCATCAAATCCAAATGCTTCTGTTTACCAGCTCCTGACAGTACAAAGCACTAAAGTGTTTGAGAGTTAAAAATGGGAAGTAAGGGTGAAAATGCAGAAATCTGGTTTCCTGAGTGCCAGGAGAACTGCTGACTTGCCTTGCCTTTTTAGGCTGTGGCTAGTGCAAACATGACATAGCAGAGGATATCAATATGCAGGAGCTGCAAATACAAGGAGCAAACACTGTCAGAAAAAATACCATCCTTGTACCACTGTTCCTTTCCCCTTCCCCTTCTCCTTCCCTTCCCTTTCCTTTCCCCCTCCTTTTCCCCTCTTTTCAAAGCCATGTGCATCAGGACACATCTGGTAAAAGCAGCAGCAGCAGCAGCTCTTTGGACTCAGAGAAGACCAGCTGCCCACAGAGAAAGGTGTGCTGTGCATGGGACCAGGTGGCACTGAGGACTCCACTCTGCCTCTCCAGAATTAATTTTGGCATCCAAGTAGGAGGGGAATGACCATCTGCACAAGGCTTAATCATACTAGCGTATGCTCAGCCGAGTTGGCTCTTTTATCCTCCCTTTGCACTCTGTGTTTGTGGCTTCCCAATGTGTCCTCCAGTCCTTCATAAATTGCTGAAATCATTCCTTTGATCCTCATCTTTGGGTTTTGTCCTGACTTTACTGACTACTGCAAAGCCTGGTTCTACTTACCTGGAGCATACTGGGTGTTGTGGTTTAACCCCAGCCAGCCACCAAACCCCACGCAGCTGCTTCCTCACTCCCCCACCAGCAGGATGGGGGAGAGAATCAGAAGGGTAAAAGCTAGAAAAAACTCATGGGCTGAGATAAAGACAGTTTAATAGGGAAAGCAAAAACTGCACACACAAGCAAAGCAAAACAAGGAATTAATTCACTGCTTCCCGAAGACAGGAGGTGTTTAGCCATCTCCAGGAGAGCAGGGCCCATCACACGTAACGGTTCCTTGGGAAGACAAACGCCATCACTCCAGATGTCCCCCCTTCCTCCTTCTTCCTCCCACCTTATATACTGGGCATCGGTCAGTTTGGGTCACCTGTCCTGACTGTGTCTCCTTCCAAATGTCCCATGCACCCCCAACTTCCTTGCTAGCATGACAGTATGGAAAACATTAAAGGCTCTATGTAAGTTCTGCTCAGCAACAACAAAAACAAAATATCAACCCTGTGTTCTGCACAAATCCAGAACATAGCCCCATACCAGCCACTGGGAAGAAAGTTAACTCCACTTCAGCCCAAACCAGCACACTGGGTACCCAGTCCCAGCTAATATTTGATTTTTGTCAGAGAGTGTCTCTGAATCCCTCCTGCAGCCATCCATCCTGCTGGTGTTCCCTACCGATCATCCTCTTCTTCTGGGATCCACACACAGACCTGATTTGCTTTTTAACTGATCACAAAATGAAACAAACAAACAAACCAACCCACCAAAAAAGCAAAGCAGGGCAAAATAAATACAAACCTGCCATTTCTGCTCATGTGCTGTTGATAAATGTGCTCTCTACTCATCCCTAGAAAACTGTTGTACATACTTACTCTGTTGTGCCATGCCATAAAAAACCCCTCCTCACTTCTCCATATCTCATCTGTTTAGGCTTCTCAAATGTTCTTATCTTAATGGAATTTGCCTTACAGTCCAGGAATTGTACCAGGGGCCTCTTGCATATCCCGGGCAGTGCTTCAGTATGCATATTCTAGCACTGCATTGTCATATGTTACTATAAATAGTTTTCACAAAGAGTCCATATTTCTGCAGAGATTTGCCTGTCAGCTCTTAACAATGGGAGTTGTTCACAATGGGAAAATAGAATACCAGCTCCATCAACCTTTGACAGACTAATAGGGGTTATTTGACTTTCAATTTTTCATTATCGGGTTTGGCAGCCACAATCATCATGTTGAAAAATACAAACTGATCTGCACTCCAACAGGAGGAAACACTCCAGGTCCTCCTTCAGCAAGCACATGAGATGCTGTGGCATGTGCCCACTGATAATACAGGACATAAAACCAGCTTGTCATGTACCAGAAATTCAGAGATCTCAGTATTGCCCTTTCCCCCCAGCTTTTGATAGATGGAGTAGAGTGAAATGATGTTCTATTGCTCAAAACACCCTCACCTGAGTCTGACAAAAGCCTCTTCCTCTGCCTTAAGGGCTCTAAACCACCTGTTCAGGACTGTAGCACTGAACTGAAGCTCACCACCATCCCTCTGGGCATCTCAGCTCCTCAGTGTGTCCCTTGTCCTCACATTGTCACAGCCTTTGTAGAAATTGCTTTTTTGGGAAGTGACATTGTCACAGGGCAGCTGTTCTGGGCTGTGCAAAAGGTGAATCACTCGATAAACATTCCAAATTTAGCTCACACTTGCCACTGGCAAAAAATTCCACATGAGAGTTGGAAAGGCAAAGGCTTTTAGTTTGTCTGTGATGTGAAAAGGCATCTATTTACACCAGGATAGCTGTTGGTATAAAATCTGGCAGCAGTAAGGAACAGTGATCTACTTGAGGTCATTGCTTTTACCACAAAGTAATTAGTCAAGACCAGCTTTATAGGCCTTTTACAGTACCCAAACTGGCTAATTAGAAGGGCAAATAAAGCATTAACCTTTTTCCTGGAGAAGATGTAGGCTGCGTGTCACACATTTTAGTGAGGTCCTCTGTGTGCAGACGTCAGTGCCAGAGGTGCCCAGGCATTGTCAAGCAGTTGGTTGTCAAAGTTGAGTCACAGTTTGGACAAGGAAATATTTCATAAATAAGAGGTATTTTGCAGGCTTCAATCATGCAAATGACAGGGGTTAATCTGAAATCAAACAACAGACATAGCTGTCCCTGCAGAAGACATAAAGCATGATGTGCTTTGGTGATATCCCTTTGGTGCTCAATGGCTTTTGGATGTTGGACTTGCCTCTGGAATGTTGTCTGCAAGGGCTCTCCAACCTTCTGCTGAGAATCCACTGCTACAAAAGACAGCACCTTAGGGAAAAAAAAGTCTAAAAAATGGATTTTCGAGTAGTCAATGTTCCTCTAATTACTTCAGAATCAGCACCAGCAGTAGATGTCTTCTAGCATGAAGCATCATGCGATTCAGCAAGAACAGGATGCCCCAAGGACCTTCATCCATTATCCAAACCTAAATCCTTGGGGCTTTGTGTCTAAGGGATGTTCAACACATTTAAATATGACTGCATGACTCTGTTAGTTCAGAACATGGACTAGCACTGGCTTACCTTTATAATTAGAAAGGCTTACCTTAAAAAAACACAAATTATAGGAAAACCTGCTTTAATGGGAACCACAGTCCAAGGTACTCTGGGATCATTCTCCTCTATGGACAACAGTGGAACAGCTTAGCCCTAAAGCTTAGAAATGGAAAATTTCTTTGTTTCCTTCTGACTCTGCCACAGCAGCTGCAGGGATTAATTGAACTCATGAAATCTATTGATTTTCTGTAGCTGTTATTAAAAAAATAAAGCACTTTTGCACCCTGTGAAAGGTATGACTATCACTAAATCGTGTGCAATAAACCAACAAGGCTCCGGTCTGTTGAGAAACTCAGAGTTCCATTAGTCTCCTCATTTTATTTCAGAGCACAGAGACTTCTATTGTGTTACTGAAACTTCTGAGATAGTCCTGCTGTGCCATCATCATCATCTCAAGGGAGAAACCTACATGATCCCAACTTCTCTTCTGTGGAGCAGCAGGAGAGATGCTGGCTTGCTGGAGAAGCCACTCACTTTGCCAATAGGAGGTTCTCACTTCAGCAACTAAAGACTGTTCAGCATAAAGGCTTGTGCATTCTGTGATCAGATGTTTGAGGAATAAATCATAGAATCATAGAATTTTAGGTGTTGCAATCAACCTTAGAGATCATCTAGTCACAACCCCCTGCCCTGGGCAGGGACACCTCCTTACTAGACCAGGATGCTCAAGGCTTCATTTAACCTGGCTTTGAACACTGCCAGGGTTGGGGCAGCCACAGCCTCCCTGGGCAACCTGTGCCAGTGTCTCACCACCCACACAGTAAAAATCTTTTTTCTTCCTAATATCTAGCGTAAATTTCCCCTCCTTCCATTTGTATCCATTGTCCCTTGTCCTGTCACTGTAGCTCCTAACACAGAGTCCCTCTGAAGCTTCCCTGGAGCCCCTTCTGAGATTGAGAAGTTGCTCTGAGGTCTCCACACAACCTTCTCTTCTCCAGGCTGAACAGCCCCAACTCCCTCAGCCTGTCCTCATAGGGGTGCTCCAGTCCTCTTATCAGCTTTGTGGCTTCCTCTGGACTTGCTCCAACAGTTCCATGTTCCTCTTACTTTGAGGGCCCCAGAACTGTGTGCAGTATTCCAGGTGTGGTCTCACAAGAGCAGAGTAGAGGGGGAGAATAGCCTCCTTCAATCTGCTGCCCACACTGCTTTTGATGCCCAGGCTTTGGTTGGCTTTCTGGGCTGTGAGTGCACACTGCAGCTCATGGTGAGTTTCAAATGCAACACCCATATTCTTCATCACCATGTAAACTCCTATAAATACATCAGGAAACTGAAATTCCTTTTAGAAGATCTGAAGTGTTCCACTTGAGATAAGACATTAAGTTTTTTATTGCTGACCTCCCTGCAGATAGCTCAGTAAAAGCAAAGGTTCTTTTACCAAAGTCCTCTCCACTCAGGCCTCTGATTGTTTCCAAGACCTGTGTGTGTTTACAACATTGAATAAATTACCTCCACTAATAACAGGAATGAAACCAAATCCCAGGGTGTGTTTGGGGCTCATTCTTCCTGATCACTTCAGTTGGTAGATCTATAGTACTGCAAAGAGGCTGGTACACAAGCATGAGTTTTTATTTTTAAGCAGTTAGGTTTATATAAAAACCAAGTTGTATTTTAAGACCAGACCAAAATTCAAAGACAGCAATGTAATGTTTTTCATCTGAGGTTATCTATCTTAAAATATTTTGCTTACATATATTGTAATCTGAAGTGGCATGTGGTGGTGGTGGCAGCAATCCATATATTGCTTGGAGCCTTTCTTACTTACTTCAGTGATGAGGTTATGGATCGTGTCACCTCTGCTAAACAGTGTAGTTAAATAGATCCCATACTCTGCTTTCTGTAAACTAACAATTTATTGAGCTCTTTATTAGCAATATGCATAACAATATAAGAAAATTTCTTCCCGTCTTCGCATAACTAGAAGGGATTTTAGAGCATACCTGTTAGATTTGGTGTCCTGGATCATCATATGCATATCAGGTTTTGTTTCCTGTGGTTTGGGGAAGTTTTTTAAGTAGTTGTTAGGTAAGTTCGCAGGGAAAGTGTTTTGGAGATAAAAAAAGTACAAAATACCTGGTTGGTGATCACAGCATGATTAACACTTTAAAAGCAAATGTGAAGGATTACAGCTGGACTGAAGGCCTCAGGAATGAGAACAGCATTGACCTTGATGAGATAAGCCTGTATCCATGAGACTACCAAGGTAAACACATCTTGTGAGAAAGGACTATAGAAAGAGAATGTTTAGCTTGTATCTGTGAGAATAACGAGATAAACATCTTGTGAGAAAGGAAGAAGATGTCTATAAAAAAGAATGTTTTGGGATAGTTAGTAAGGGCACACTGCTAACCAATAAATTAAGCATTACCACATCACTGACCAATAAGTAATTAACATGGTGTGTACACGGTGTGTGAAAAACAGTATAAAAGAAGCACTGTAGAGATGGTGGGGGATTAGAAATAAAGTTTTGCTATCATCACAGATCCTGTGTCTCTACATTCATGGTGACATCTTCAACAAGCAAATCCTGCAATGCATGTCCCAGGCAGCAGGAGGAAAGTAGTCCACAGCCAGTCTGCATGTTGTGTGAAAAACCAATTCAGTCTTTGGTTTTGTATTTTCCAGTTTGTATGTCCATTGGTTTAGGTCAAAGAGTGCAATTTTATTTCCTTTAATTTAATGTAAGGCTTAGGAAAGTCATATGTATTTATTAAGATTAAAGGCATTTCTCTGTTCTCTAAAGACCTGAGTACAGGCTTGTAACTTCCATGATGTATAGTGAGAAGTGTGTAAATATGCAAACAGAAGGAAACAGACTTTGGTTATGTTTCAGCACTCCTCATGGAGTTTTGTGTGCGTGGCTCTTTCATAGGAAATACCAGCCTTTCAGGACTGGAGTAACTGGAATCTGCTTTTCAACATTCCCTCTTTGAGCTGCATTGGTCCCATTTTTCGCTGTGCTGTTGGCAGCAGTGCCCTTGCAGTCTCAGAGGATGCCCCTTTTCAAGCATGGCCTGTCGTGTCATCGTTGAGAAACATGACAGTGGCTCACAGTTGTCCTGATTAGATGGATACCAGAGAGTCAAAGGCTTAATGAGGTGCTCTGGTGCGTAATCATCATCACTGAGGGGCACTTGCTTAGAGTGCATTCTCAAGCCGGATATATTGTGTCCTGCACTCTCTGGCTGTAAATAGTATTTGTCATGTTGCACAATTTGTTGACCAGGTGAACAAGCTTTCAGTGAAAACCTTTCAAAATCATCTTCATTTTAAATAGGAGTCTGTGTATTTCTGTACAGAACCAGTGAGAACTGCTTTCTGAAACTTGTGGGCTGAATGTTGGAACTGGCTCAGACTTGGCACCAGTTGAGGAACAGCACTGGGAAAAAGATTTTCAGGAAGGGAAATGTTCTCCATACGGTGTCACTAATGAGGTAAAAGGGATGTAGAAGGGCAAGTCCTGCGTTGCCACAGGACTCAGTCTGAGGGAAACTTCTCTCAGTGGCAGAATTGTCACTTCATGTCAGGACTCAATGAATTCTGCACTGCCTCCTGTAACTTTGCTCCTTAGCTGACACCCTGTTCCTCTGTTTCTGCATGCCAAAACCGGTTTCTTATGACACAGCTCTTTAACTGAATTTCAGGCTGTGATTCCTGTGGGGAGAGTCAGGCATGCAGTTGTCCCTGACCCCTCCTGGCAGCCTGCTCAGATGGTGGCTCCAGAAGACTGTGTCCAACTCTCCCTTTGCAGCAGTGAGCTGGTTACAGACAGCACTAAGGCTGGCTCAGGTTTAATTACCATTAAATTAAGGCAGCAGTTACGACTTTAAATTGCATATTCTAAATGAATGGAGAGTGGATGTTAAACTTAATGACCTGAAGGAAACACTCAAGGCAGGGGTGTAGGAACAGGGATTGATCTGGAGACCCATGGTTTGTAAAGTCAGAAGGGGCCAGTGCAATAATCTCCTCTGACCTCCTGAAGGCCACTCTGAATTAATCCAGCTGGGCTGGGGTGTATCTCAGGAAACATCCACTTGTGAAATACAGGTTTACAACACTGAAGAATGAGGCTTAGCTCTCAATAAATCATTTCCAGTTGTTATTTACTCTTCCTGTTAAAACCCTGCATCTCATTTCAAGTCATAACTTGTCTAGCTTAATTCCCAGCTCCTGCACCATATTATAGCTTCATTTATTTCATAAAGAGGCTGCAATTATTGAACTTCAGTGTCCCATGTAGGTATTAATACGCTGTGATCAACTTGTGCCCTCTCCTTTCTTTTGATGAACCGAACACATTGAGTTCCTTACTTTTTGCACTGACCACGTATTTACTATGCCTTTAATCATTCTTGTGGCTGTTTCATGCAAAACCTATCACGGGGACAGCACTGCTGCTTTGCTCTTGTGGTTGTACCAATTCACATTAACAGTGTGATATAATCTCTCTATTCCCATGTGGCTTTCTTCCGCTGACATGGTCAGGGAATGCATTAGCCCCTTCACTACAACAGCAACGCCTGGTCTTGATTTTCAAGTTCTTTCTGTATTTTTAGTCACTTTCTTCCAAAAATAAGACTTTTCTGACATGTAAAAGGGCTGTGTGTGCTTTGTTCCTAGGATTCAGTTTATCCTATTTCCTAATTAGGATTTAGGGCTCATTCAGTAGCTGTAGTGTGCAGCACATAATGTTTGCTTGTGTTGATCTTTATCAGGTTGCTTTGAATCAATACCTTCTCCACTTCATTATTTACCATTCTCCTAATCTTTGTCAGTCATTTGACATTTTTATCAAATAATGTTTTCGTATTTTCTTCCAGCTTGTTGATAAAAATGTTGTATAGCTGAGGGTCAATTACTCAGGGTCCTCACACAGTCTCATTAGAAACATCCACCACTTTGTGATTCCTCTGTGGAATGACTGAAACGCAGTAAAATCAAATGCATTGATTAGTGAAGTGCTATAGGAAACGGTGACAATTAGGGAACTGCCACATTAGACAGTGCTGTGTTGGTAGAATTCAATGGCAAACCATGTAGTGCATTGTCTTTTAAAAGAATTTTGACAAACTCAATAGATAAAATAACCTCTTGTTACAATACAGCTGTTCTGGACTGGGACATTTAAGGCAGAATTTTTATACTGGAAGAAGCTCCAGTATTGACATGGCTGTGATTTTTAAAAGCATGTAGTTAATTTCAGTTTCTTTTTGGCCTTGTTTTTTCCTTGAGGAGCCAATACATATCCAGCTGCATAGGCTGTGCTGTACTGGCAGTAGGAGGGCTCTCCAAATTGCTGGGACATTCTGATGTGCCTTCTGTTTCTGTAGTTGTTTGTGTTGTTATTTAAGTGTAATGAGTGAAGATGGGAAGTTCCCTTGCTGGAAACTGAGGTTTCTGAGCATTACTTTAACCCACAGCAGGACAGGCATCACAGGGGAAGCTCAGCATAGGCTGTTGGGTGGTTGTTGAGTTTAGGGTCACATATAGAACTCTTCCTTCAAGAGTTAATGTGGAAATAAGATATTTCGCTTTTATCTTTTGAAAAAAACAGATTTAAAGCAGAGATCCTTGCATGCCCAGCCAATGCAACTATATTGCTTTTTCTATAGTTTGTGCTCTCACAGCTGTTCAGGTCCCTTTTGTGTTTGGGCTCAGCAGAGCCCCTGCTCACCCCCTCTCCCCTGCTGTTCCTGCTCCTCTCCTGCATGCCAGGATGAGCTCTTCTTGTGCAGGCTGGTTCTCAGCTGTTGCACAGGATCCTCATCCCTTGGCAAGTCCTTTCATTGTGTTGTGGATTGAGGTTTAGCTCCTTAACGAAATTACCCTGCATACAGCCCGGAGGGCTGAATCTCCAGTGGAGAAACGGTGAAGGAGGAATTCTGCCACGTGTAGCTACTCAATAAACAAGCACAGCTGATGGGCAGGGCCTTGTCAACCTCATTGCATTTACATCAGAAACTTTGCCTATTTTAGTCATGTAGATTATGGGATGTGATTTTTCACGCTCTGTAATATCAAGCCAAACCCTACCAAGAAAGCTTTGTTGCCTCAAGACTAATGAGGTTGTAAAACTCTATCCATAAAATCAGAATAATAGTACTCCCTTGCATCACAAGATTGCTGTAAGTACATATGTATATTCTGCACTCACATGGCCTAATGTGTGACACAGAGAAAAAACTTCATTTATTCACATGAAGGGCAAACATCTGTAGAGTACAATGTTACAGGTAAAATCCTAAGGTTTTCCACCTACATCTTGCTCCATAAATAGAGAGGAACACTGGTACAGTTCATTCTATACAGTGAATACCCTAACATCAATTACTGCTGAAATCTTTATTTGTCTTTTCCTGCAGTTATCTATTACGGTTTCTTTCATATGTTCTCATTTGTTTAATTAAATTACATTTGGTCTTTTCGAGTCCTTTCTGTCCCCACTTGTTGTGGACATTTATTAATAGTGTCACTTGGTTGATAGTCTGTTAATTTTAATCTCGTCTGAATTTGATTATCTTTATCTATTTACACTTCAGAGACTTTTCCCTGAATTCAGAAGGGTCTGCTCTCTCTTCCCACTGTTATGCAAGGCAAGTTGTCATGTGTACTCTGCGTAGGTGCTTTAATGGCACTAATTAATCAAGAAGCAGTGCAACAGAGGAAGGAAAACATTACAAATGAGTGCAGCCAATTTATATGCAGAGCACCACGATTGACCCATTCTGGTAGTCTGAAGGGACCATCCTTACTCTGGCATTACTCATCAAGCAAAACCAGAGGACTGCAGGGGTAAGGCACTTCAGATCCCTGACAAACGATTAGCAGCTATTCCTTGGCACCCATCCCTTTTGCTTTAGGTCAGGTTAGGTTTTAAAGCACTAATCTCTAGTGCTTTAGGTTTCTGAAATCCTGTGATAGCACAGTGTAAGTACTTAAAGAAACTCAGTCACTTCTGGACGTGTTCAGTGTAAGAGCATCATGTCAATGTTCAAATGAGTTTGTCAGCTCTCAGGTGTCTTGTCTTTTTCTCAGGGCATCAGGCCTTGCTCTCTCACCTTGCTCTGCTTTTAAGTTTCTGCTGCTTACAGTTGTTGGAGAGAAACTTTTAAAATGTGAACTTGAAATACTCAAAACCCTCTCTGCAAAACCGAAGTATAAACCCTCAAATACATTTATATTTCATGCAATGGTCTTAGCTCATTCTCAGAAGGGCTGAGAAAAGGTTGAAGGGAGCCAAGGAGAGCACTGCAGGTGAGCTGCTCTCCTGCCAGCTTACAGGCTCCTTGCAAGGATATTTGGCCGTTCAGCTGGACCAAGAGCAGGAAAGGAGACTTCTCAGGGAACTGGCTTGTTTGGAAACCACTGAGTGCTTCCAGGAGTAACTAGAACTTTGTCGGGGTGGGGAAATAGAGCAGAGGATGTTTGCATTTAGTTTGTCTGGAATTTGCTTGAGGGTAGTCTGTGGTAGGCAGGATCTCTTGCACAAGATGGGGAAGGTCCTCTACGTAGAATTTGGGTTTCTGATACCCTAAGTGATTTTGCCACCAAGGACAACAGAGAGAGCAGGGGAAACCTTCTACAGCTGGTTTTGAAAAAATAAAGTCACCTCCCCTTGTTTATCCATTTTTGATAGGAATGGTGTGGGCAGTGGCCTCAAGGCAAGGCATGTCACATGGGGGCTGAGCTGGACAGCACTCAGACATGAGGGACACACGTGTACTTGCTGGTTGTGCTGCGTAGTTTTTTTGCCTTAGTAATTTCAGTTCTGACAAAATTCACTATTGGTTCACCTTGATCTCTATTGGAAAGTGAAATACTTCATTCTTAGTTTTGGATTCATCTGTAGGGCATGGGATTTTAAGTACCTTATAGCCCAGAGGATTGTTGTCCAAGTAACAAAAGTGTTTCTTAACATTGCACCAGCAAAAAGAGCAAGAAGAAAACAGGTCTCTATATCCCTGTCTACTCAAAGAGTTAATGTGTAATTAATAAGAAATGCTGTTGCCAGTTGTCTCCTCTCCCTCTCCCAGTGGAGGCACAGGGCAAGGATCACACACAATCACCTTTCCTCATTTTATCTAACAAGGGTGAAATTCCACTGTCAGGCATGTTTTCCAGTTTAAGTCGTGATGTACAGCAGATTGTTATGCATGATTATAAAGCCTAATAAATTTCTCACCATCTCATTTTCCCTGGCTGGTAGAAGTCAGAGATTAAATGCTGTCCTGATGGGTGGTAAGGTGAGGTGCAGGGCTGCAGTCACAGCTCACAGCACGGGGCTGTGTCTCCCCCTCAAACTGTGTCAGGGATATGTCACTCATGTCAGCTAGCATGGTGGAAATTTCTCAATTTCCCTCCCAGTTTGGGAGCTCACAGTGGGTCGATGCACTGAGCCTGCCTTGTGGGTCTGAGCCAGACAGAGTGGGACTTGCTGGTGCCACTGGAGTGGGAAATTAAGAGCTCATGTACTGGTCATTCAAGCGAATTTGGTCTGCTCAATGTAAAATGAGGTTCCTTGGTCACTCTGTTCCATCTTTCATTCTGATTTCACATCAGCAGTTGATAATCTGTTGAACGATACAATGTCTGTCTGGGTTATCTTGAGCACATGGTAGTGCCTGAGGCAGGGCTGTGTTACTCTTCTAAAATTAATATGAGATGAACTCTGATAGCAAAATGGGTGAATTAAGATTTGTGAGTGCTCTATTAGCTGGCTTCTCCTTGAGTGGTGATCTTGGTTTTCATCATACAGAACAAAAGCTTTTGTAGCTTGCATATTTGTTTCCTTACATCAACAGTCTGTCTGCATTCAGTGCTCCACACCCTGTGACTGCTTTCTTACAGTGTCTGGTAGGAAGTGTTTAATGTAGTGATCATCAGAAGACGAACCTGGAAATATTGCTGAGATTGTTACAGGATGAAGTTAGGAAGGGAAAATAGTAAGAAAAATATTACTGTGGTATTTATACAGTGTTAACCTTTTCAAAGGGATTTGAGAGTTTTGGGCTCCTTTTAACTTGCTGAAGTTCTGAAAATGTTAATTGAGTATCTCAGATGGTGACCAATAAGTTTCTGGACTCTAACATGTTGTTAAATTGCTTATCTTTGCCAAATGTAGAGATCCATAATGCTAACGAGGGACAGGCTACAGCTAGTATTGCTTTCTACCAAGTTCTCAGCATGGACAAGTAGCATTTGTGGTTCCTGCAAGAGGACTGACTTGGCTCAGCTCAGCACTGTCAGGTTGTTTGTCTCAAGGGGACTGTCTGTGAGACAGGCATTTTCCATTATTGCTTTCCTAGTGTTGAATTTGATTTGTTCTCTTACCTAGTTCTTGCTACAGAAACGAATCATGCTCTGATTTACTTCCTTTTTTTTTTTTTTTGGTAACACAACCATTTGCAAAGAACACTCTGAATGATCTATTCAGCTTCAGACTAGCACAACTTCTCCAAAAGGTTGGAGTAATTTAAACTGCTTTTTTATCTCCTTCTTCTCCCTCTCCTTTTCTCTTCAGGTTACTTAAAACATCAGCAAGAAAAATGCTGCTGCACTAGTAATTACTGGACATAAAAGTTCTATTTAAAGAAATATATGTATCATCCTAAGCATTAATTTTCAAGAATTCCGTAAAACAAATCCATTGTAGGTGGAAAAATGAGGGGACAAAGCAGAGCAGTGGCAGAACTGGGGTACAGCTGGGTGCACAGTCTGGGTTCTGGGGGTCAGAAATTGAATTGGAAATGCAGATGGAGGGAAAATTGTGGGAGCGAAATGGAATCTGTGTTGTAATAAAATGTACTATTCAGTACATCAGGAAAAAACCATACCACTAACAAGTCAAACCACCCATATTTATGGCCAAAACTGACAAGCTGGAAGTTGCTATTAGAATAATTTGGATGACCTCAGTGGAATAAGGTCACTCTGCCCATGACTTCCATGATTCTTTCTAATTGTATGCTGCATGTGATTTTCTGAAATAGAATTCCTTATCCCAACATACAGACGTTGAAATCAGTTTCTGATCACTTGGAACAACACAGTGTTTTTTGCTGAGATGTGTTTCCAGCTGAACCACAGATGTTTGAAAGGTCCTGCATGTCTGAGATCTTCCTCATTAAAACCTTGAGCGCTGCTGAATCTGCTAAAATACAAATTCACAAACATGGGCATCCTGAGTGCATTTTGCACAGCCTTTAGCATGGGTCAGTTTTGCTCTGAAGGGCACAGGACAGAGCAGAGTGACGCTTAAGGCAAATCATGAAATGGTAACATGGTTAACAAAGGAAGACTGTTCACTGATAGGTTTGAGAGGGAGTAGCTATTTTGGTTCACTTATCCCTATAGATTTATTGGCAAATGCAATCTAATCAGTGCTTGCAGTGCAGTTGCAAAAGGGGAAAAAAAAGCTCAGCTTTTCAGAGCTCAACTTTATTTTAATAGGTTACACTGGTGCAAACCTGTGTGATAGTGTTTCAGATGAAAGGCCTGAGATCTAACAAGTCTCCGTTCTGTCAAACTAGAAAGGACATGAACTATTATTTCTGACACCGAGGGGAAGTAATCAAATATTTAGGTCTTTTGTTTTCATTAACAGGAACAGGAGGATAAAAAATAGATACCAGAATATTCCTTTTGATTTGCTTCAAGAGTAAGTGAGGCATAGCTATTCATTCTTCTTCATTTTCTTTCAAAGATGAAAATCAAGAGTAGTGCTGTCCTCCCGGCGCGTGCTCCAGTTTGTTGTGGTAGGAGCATTTTCCCTGTCAGCTGAAAGTGTCCGTACAGAGCACTTTGTCTCTCTCTGTCTCTCTTTTATTTATATGAATGGTTTTTCAGCAGAAATAAGTGCTTAAGTGCTAACTTTTTTTTCCCCTTGAAGAGAAGATGAACTACATGTCAGTGTGTACAGACAATGGATGAAAAACAAACAGAATTTGTTTCAGAGGTATTTTCATTTACACGTTCTCAGAGCTTGATGTGAAAGTGCCTTTAAAAACACCATAGACACACCAGCTTTTGTGCTCTAAATGAAGACTGAAATTCTCTGCTTTTTAAGAGAGCCATTCAAAAGGGTGAAGCTTAACAATTCCATTGATCCCTCTGCAGGAGAGTGTTTTATAAAGATACCCTGATCCCCCTAGTAGAGGTGGAGAAACAGAGAGAGGCAGGCAGAGATTTTTGCAGGGCAACATACCAGAGGCCAATGGCAAATCAAAGAGCATAACCTGGGTCTCCTGAGTCACAAATGAGAGGTGGTTAAAGTCTTTACACAGCAGAGTCTGGGCTATAATGTAAGGATTTATGCAGGGACTGCTGGGACACACATTCAATATGATAATCATTTGAATGGACAATTGTCCCACTGGCTGTCATTGAATGATCCTGCAGTATGGTTTGTCTGCTCAGCAAAGAAACTGTAAATGAACCCTTTTGTTTTTATTCCTTTTGTTTTGAAGACCTTTTTAACTGGAGAAATCATCCTTATGATGTCAGCAGGGAAAGATTAACCTACTGCATTCTTTCTGAAGGTGAAAAAACATGGAAAATTGCCTTAAGAAAATTACAGACTGTGTCCTGTTTAAAAGCCATTAATGCCTAAGGCATAGGAAAAAAAAGCATTGAAGTTTCAAATATAGGGGATGATTTTTTTTCTCTGGCATTTAAAGGAATGAGTGTATGCTGATTATTTTCTTACTCAGATTGGCTTTTGTAGGTTTGGTCCAATATTTCTTCATTATGTGAGAATTAAGCATTGCAGAAATGTACACTGTTTTCTTTCTGCAAGACATCCTGGACAATTTCTCATGAACAGAGAATTCAGTGGCTTACAAGTCATGTAATTAGAGGATTAAAATCTAAGTGTAAAAGGAATTCTGAGACTCAAGTAACAGCTGGAAAGAGCAGGTTTTCTTTGCAATGTCTGTAGGAGGTTGTCAGAAACAGGATCCATCTTACCAAAGGTGCAAATCCTGGAGCTAAGGATTTTTCTTTCTGCATGCTAGAGGAGAGGACCTGTTTGATTTAAATTACAGTTATGTGAATATTGCAGGGAAAGAAATTTTCTAATAGATCCTAAGTGTGTTTCATATATGGCTTTGTGATTCATACTGACACTCTGACTTGCACTTGGATGCAAAGCAGGTTCACTGTATTAAAAGACTGACCAGAATAGCCCATTATTGGCCTGGAAAAGCTGGACTATCTAGTAGTGGGTTTAAATCTACTAACCATGGGAAAGTGGGGGAGGAACCTTGGAATAAAGGTATTTTAAGTGTCTGCCACTGATGTTATTTTCTGATAGGCTCATTTTCTGATAAGCTTCATGCTCAGAAATGATGGAAGGTTGGCAGTCCTTTGCTTTATCTCAGACTGAAACAAATATCACCAAGATAAAGGTTGCTGCATTTGAAATGTATTTGAAAACTAAGGTGATGAAGAAATGATGATTTTTATTTTTTTTAGTTCTGTGCCCTGTCACCATGAAAAACACACTTCCCTGTGTGAGAAGAAACAGACATTTGATAACCAGTAGTATGTAAGAACAGAGGATCCAATCTGCTGTTCATGGGCTGGATTTATCAGGTTGTATCTTGGCTGACCCTGTTGAACAAGAGGACACAACCAGGTGCCAGCAGTTCACTGCCATTGGTTTAAAAGCTCCTGCCCCTGACTGAGGTGCACTGACTGACTGTGTGCATCCTTCCAGTCCTCTGCAAAGCCAAGTGCTACAGCTCAGCTTGCCCTGCCACTGGGCTGAAGTCTGTTTTTGCAGTAGACAGGAGCATGAGCACCACTGCCTCTTTGATTGCTTCCTCTGGAGGAGGCAGTAACTTAAACTGCACTAACTGTAGCTCATGCCTTTAGGCAGGTCTCTGTCTAGACCCATAATTGTTATGGACGTGATTCTAGCCTTCAAACCCTTCTCTGCATGATCGACCATAAAAGAAGACACGTGAGTATAATGATCTACATGTGTACATAGCCAAATTCTTCCTTTAATTGTGTTAGTACAACCATCTATTGAGTGCAGTAAATGCAGGGTGAGCTCTGCCCTAGCACATTTTGATACGGACTGCTGATTAGCCCACAATACATATTGCACTTTACCACCAATAGGACCTTAACCTCACTTAAAAAGAATAATGACAAAACAGCCCAATTATCTGTTCCCTGAGAAAAAGTCCATTACCAAGGGGGAACCAAAATTACCCTTTCTGTTAAAACAGCCCAGTTCTCTATTACATTTGCATTAAAAAAGGGCCTGAGATTAGGTTCCCTTTGTGTTAGGCACTGTATGAACACGTAACAAGAAATAGGTCCTGGCCCAAAGAGGTTACAGTGTAAATTAGACAGAAGTGGAGAGAAAGGCAGTGGCTTTTATTCTTTTCCTAAAGGGAAATGAGGCACAGAGCGTTACAGAGCAGAAGTGCACAGAGTTAACCGTGAATGAGCTAGGAAAGTTCAGCTACATGTATTATACTGCCAAAAGGTGAGGCACATAGAGATCTGGCTGTTTTACTTCTGGAATTGGGACTCTGAGATACTCCAGCAATGTGCAGACATGAGCATTCATTTGGAACTTGCCTGGGTTTCTATGTGGAGGTAGCATTTTCAAAAGCATTTAAACAGAGTAAAGCAGACCTGCATTATTTTTCTACCTTCACCCCCCTTTCTCGGATGCACAGAGCCCCAGAACCTCAGAGCCTGTGATCATAGGTTAGGTACCCCTGCATCACTGTCCCTGGCACAGAGAGAAGTATATGCCAGGTGGGACTGCCCAAGGCAGTGGACATTGGGAGTCCTGATTTCCAAGCAAACCAGCAAATGAGCTACTGGGCAACAAGAGCACTGGAGGTTAAAATATCTTAGTGTCAAGAAATCAATATTTTCCTCTGAAAGTCTGTTTTGTCAGAAATGTGCTGATGAACTCTGCTAAAAGCCAAGCTCTGACTGTTTATCCAGGGAAGTTCCTAAGGGGTAGGCAGTAAAGGGAAGGTTAGGAAGAAGCCAAGGATGGCTTCAGCCTCCCATCTGTGTCTTGTCCGTCCTGCCAGGGCTCTGTCTGGGTCCCCTTGTGTCAGTCAATAGGCCCCAATGCAAAGCAGATCTGCCTTCAGCTCCTGGTCCTGCCCTCTGCACCCCCAGTTTGCCATCCCCTAGATGAGGGGATGGAGCTAGGAAACAGCACTGATTCTTTCTGATTTTCTTTCCCCTCCTCACCCCAACCACTTTTCTCTCCCCTTTCCCCCCCTTTCTGTGTTCTGTCTGAATTTCCATGCCTTACATCAGCTTTTGTATTGATGGGAGAATAATACAGCCCTGAAGTAATCATTCATTTCAACACCTCCATATCTTTGTCTCTAGTTTGAGGTCAGTTTTCCGACCTGCAAGAATGAATTCTGAATCTTCAGTGAATTTAACTTTTTTTCTTAACATACAGTTGTCAGTCACATCTTTTCTTTTTGACTATCTTGAAAAATCCATGGGTAGAATCCTGACTCCTATGAATTTATTGTCAAACAGGCCAAGGGCTCACCTCACATGTTTGGGAAAAGACCTTTCATAACTGCTACAGGAAGAACTGCCCTTAAACAAGAGCCCGGAAGATCCTGGAGCACAGCCAAATGGGGAAACAAGGTTGTTATTGGCATGATTTTAATCATGATAGACAATTAGCAAAGCTTAATTATATTGAGAAAGAAAATCAGAGCAAGTGGCAGTAATGAATTTTCCTAGTAAATCTCTTGTGCTTCAGAAAAAAACTTGCTGACCTATAAATACAATGAAATTAGGGGAGGTGTTTGCCCATAAGGCTTAGCTCTGTGCTGCTTGGGCTGTGAGTGTAGCTCCTTCTCTGAGTCCCTTCTTAAACATCTTTCTCTCACACAGTATTAATCCTGGGAACAGTACTGCAGTTCAGCCATTTAGATGACATCCAGTGTCAATAGGCAGCAAGAGGAGGCTTTTTTTTTCCTGTGGCTCAACTTGGTAGTATTAGAAGTTAATAGGCTTATAGAGCTGAGGATTTTTAAAATACTGCCGTTAGCTAAAATAAATATTATTTAGAACTTAGTAAGTGGGTTATTTTTTAATATTAGGAAAGTCTGAATGTTTCCAGAGGAATTTCTGGCTATGATAAAAATTCTAAATTGAATACTATCAGCCTTAGAAGATTTCAAAGAAGATTTCTCATGCTTGTGTTAATAACCTATAGGTCTGATACTTGGTGGAGAGTGAAGGCATCTGGCTTAAATCAAGAGTGCTATTTAAATCATTAAACCTTTTAGTAGCTCCATAATAATGGAGCTTATAAAACAAAGAAGCTTCTAGTGAAAGCAGAGAAACCCCTGTGGGTAGTTTTATGTTGGACATCTTTAAATGAAAGCTGTGCTTTATGGAGGTGTGAGCAGTTCTGTCTCTTCCTTGTTTTAAAGCCCAGGAGAACAAACTGCATCTCACTGGCCAAAGCTAGCCAGGTAGGTCCCACTCCTGTGAGTGGTCCTGCGAGTATGAAGTGACTTTGAGAAAGTCAAACATGCTCACCTAGCTTTGCCTGGTGGCAGATGAGTGAGGACAGAGTGTGACTCTGCTCATTGTGCTGAGGTATGAAAGCTGGAGGCTTCTGGTCCAGCGATTCATTCGAGTCTGGGTAGCCTGAGTGCATCTCCTGGAAGGACCCATCTGTTCTGGGGGTGGCAGTGCAGTGTTAGAAGTTGTAAGCTGCATCAATTTGCTCCACTTGCACAAATGAGGATTGCTGTTTTCCGAGTATTTCCATATGTGCAGAACCGGGATTGCAGTGGGATGAAT
The DNA here is from genome assembly GCF_000695815.1 of Acanthisitta chloris. NCBI lineage: Eukaryota > Metazoa > Chordata > Aves > Passeriformes > Acanthisittidae > Acanthisitta > Acanthisitta chloris. The sequence goes on along the minus strand of NW_008653885.1, from coordinate 11,838 downwards.
CTGACGGATGAAGTTCATGGGGTGCACTTGCAGCATCTCTGCCCCAAGCTCTCTCTTCTGCTCACTCGTTTGTGAATCACACTTCTCCTGACTGAAAGATGAGAGGAGATGTCTGTCACTGCCACACTAATTCCCACAGCTCTGCATACTCCTCCGCAGTTTGCAGCACAGCTGGATGCATACAAGAGGGCTGTGCTGGTCCCCACTGGCATCCAGCATGAATGTGCCTGAACTGGGATCACACTTCCCTGTCTCGGGAATTCTCTTCGCGTTGGTGTCCCCAGGGAGGGCACTGAGTGCTCAACTTGTTTGAAACCACAGAAGAAGCAGGAAAAGTACATTTGTGTTTTTCTGGCAGTCATGAGGATGTGCAGGGTTGTTTTACTGCTTCAAATTGGCTTTTCTGTTAAAGTCAGATTCGAGTCTCCATGGAAGGTCACCTGTGATAAGGTTAACACAAATTTAGATTGAACTCAGATATTCAAATCCAGGAAATTTCACATCTGGGGCTTTACTATGGGAACTGTTCTCAATTTGGCTTTTTTGTCTCATCTCCAGACTATGTAAGCAGATGGGAGTGAAGGTCTGCTCATGCTGCCCATACTAACAAAGAGCCTAATTTTGACTGGCAAGTCATATTTCCCCAAATAGAGGAGAAAACCTGAGAGAGTGTCTCTTTCCAAACCATTTCTGAAACCCAATTAACTCACTGGAATAATCTCTAACTCTTCTTGTTAGACACTGCAGTGCCTAAGCAAGGAAACGGAGCAGGGTTCTTGTTTTTGTGGCAAGGCTGCATGTGAGTAGTGACAAACAAGTTCTTGCCTGTGGAAAAATCTTTTTACAACTGAAAGAAAAATGTTTTAGCATTTCAAATAGCTAATGCTCTAAGATCAAGTGAAGTTCTTTGCTTTAGGAAGTGGAATGAATCTGTTTGACGGGATATTTTATTAATCGGTTTTAAGTTTTAGCAGTTTAGTTTTACATTTCCATTAATATTGTAGTATCATAGGAATTTGAGATAATGTTATTGGGATTATTACATGCAAGTCACTAATAGCAGAGAAGATGTAAAAATTCATTACCATCATTGAATTTTAGAGCGAAGTTAAGTCAACCTAGTTATGTGTGATTTGTGTGTTGCACTATCTAAGCTGAAATAGCTCAAAGCCTTTCATCTGCATCTTGTTGTGTTATGGAGGCAGCAGGATTCCAGTAGTGAAATCACTCCTGCTCTGTCTTGCACCACAGCAAATCCTACAGAGCTGCCCAAGATCAACAATGGACTGAGAGCTAATTTGTCGTATGTATTCTATTGCAAATATTTTCCATCTGTGGTAAAGAACATAGAGAAAATGAACAAAGTCTCATTTTTGGTATTTGCTTAAGGCAAAATCATGCAATTAGTAAAGGGACAGGCTGATATGCCAAAAGGGGCTGCTTGTTGCTATCTTGTTTTGCAGTCCCTGTTTGAGGGCTGAAGTTCTGAAACCAGACTCAATGATGAAAGCAAACAAGAAAGAGGAAAATATGTATACAGCTCCCTACATCATCCTTAGCTGGACTGTTACAGCGTCATTGACTCCTGTGAAGCTATGCCACTATTTCTCCAGCTGAAAAATTACACATCAGGGTGTACTAAAAGCACACAAATATCTTGGCTAGCACCTAATAAAGTCATCATTTGCTCTGGTTAGTGAATTTGGGAAATTAAGTTATTGCATGGGCACCAATTCTCTTTCTTTCCATTAAGGTCCCTTACTGGTATAAAGCTGGATTAAATAATCGCAAAGAAAACATTCACTCACTGGGAATTGTGTGCCCTGGTCCTGCCATTGTGCAAAAGGTTGTTTTTTCCTCTCTATCTCCAATGATATGAACAATTGAAAGCAAGATCTATATATATCCTGTCTTACCTGCTACATCTGTGGTGTGTCTGCCTCCAGCTGACTTTGGGGAGAGGGAAAAATTTTCCTGCAACACAGTATGGCTTTGGAAAATGAGGTGAAGGGAGGAAAATTGCTTGTTTGTTTTTGTAGTCAGAAGTCCCCTAAAATATTTATGACCTTTTCTCTGTAGATTCTAGCCCTTTGTGCTTTGGAGTACACACTTAAGAGCTAGTCACTGATTTTGAATGCCTGAATCAAGCTTTTTATTGGCTTCTTGTCTACAAAATGGGATAACATGTTCTCTTCTGTGGAGGTTAATAAACACTTGTGGAAAGCTTGTATTCCATAATGCTGAGTGCCTGGAACAGTCTGTAAGGAAATGAGCAATCTCTTTCATCAGAGATGGACTCGAATGGCGTGTGGGAAATGCAGTGTGGGATTGCACTGTGACCAGGCAGGTGAAGTACTCTTGCATAGCTGCTTGATGCATGAACAGCCTTCATGGCCTCTCCTTGTATAACCAGCCTGCAGCCATGGAATGAAAATCTGTGGCAGGCTGAACTGAAACTGTGTGGGAAAGACGTTCCCAAAGGTCTCAGTCCTGATGCAGTGTGAGACCCATAGCTCTGGGTCTGGCCTGGACCTGTTTTCCCTTCTATGTTTTGAATCCTCTGTGGACAGGAGAATATTTCAGTGTTTTGTGTGGGTTTTGTTTCCTTTTCCTAGTTGCTGTGTGGAAGACCAAAGGGAATGCATGCAGTTATTTACTAACCTGGACTTATGAAAGCGTACATAGAAAAAAAACCCTCTGCTACTTACTCATCAAATTCTTATAGTGGGACCAAATGGAATAATCTCTCCTACCTTGCCTGCAGTGAGAGGACAAGAAGGAACAGTCACGAGACAGGGGAGATTCAGATTAGGTGTTAGAAATTTTTTTCCCCTGTTAGGGTAGTCAAGCACTGGAATACATTGCCCAGGGAGGTAGTGGAGTCACCATCCTTAGAAGTGTTTAAGAGGTGTCTGTAGCTGGCAGTGGAGAATATGGTTTAGGGGTTACAGCAGAGTGGCAGATAATGGTTGGACTTGATGATCTTAGAGGTTTCTTCTAACCTTGGTGATTCTATGATTCTAATTGTGTGATCACTGTGAAGCTGTGCCAAACAGATCAGCATGGATAGCACCTCTGGTGATGGAGAAGGGAGTGACGTAGATGCAGCAACATAGCTTTTCTCAGAATCATGTAGTCAGGGTAAGCATGACAGAAGTGTTTCTAGAAGTTGATAATAGTCAATTTTGTGCAAAGAACTACTCCAGTCTGCTGGAGTTGAGAGATCTGATTTTCAATAAACCTGCCATTTGGGGCAGAAGGCAGAATTCTGCTCGTACCTGTAGCAGTTAAGAAAATGAATGCAAAAGCATCCCTTCATTTAGAGGAAGATCAATGGTGGGTGAAAGCAATGGAACATTGATGCTTTTATTCTAGTTTTGTCCATGGGTAGGAACTCTAACTCAGCTAGAGGAACTTACTGTGAAGTACTATACGTGTGAGTGGCAGACTTCTGTCAGATTATGGTTAGCACCTCAGGTTTTCCATTTTGAGGGAAGAAAAGAACCATAGCAAACCTAAGAACAGTAGCAAATCCATATTATCCTACTATGCTTTAATGTTTAGCAAGAGCTGGGGAAAAGGGTTCCATGGGTTAATTATGTGTTGCACAAAAAAAAGGAATTTCCTCTTAACAGGTTTTTTCCCACTGAATTCCACAGAACTTATTAAATAAAGGGCTATATGTCTGCATTGTACCATTAATTTTCTGCCCCCTTGTTTCCTCTTGAAATGGAATGCAAATTCAGCTGGTTTAGAGCTCCTTTTGTGCCACTAACCACATAAAACAAGCGTGTGCTGTCCTGGCAGCCACAGGGCAGAGTATTATCACCTCCTCCGAGCTGTTTTGGGTCAGAGCTCACCTCTGGCTGGCTTGTGGTGGCTCGTGTCAGTGCCTGCCTGGGCACCTGGCCACAGTGTCCCTCTGCATGCTGTATCCATGCCTTTACCTTGCCTCTACGGATGTGTTTCCCCATTGTGCACCTTCTGGTCCATCAAAATAAACCTGAGTTAATCCAAGCTGGAACAGTGGATGATGTGGGCATGACTCATGGGGGTCACAGCTCCTCGCACGATGCTCCTGCCAGCTGTAAAACCAGGTAGCTTATTTTTAGCATATTCCCAGCCTGACTGATCAGTAAAGCACTTTGAGGTAACAACTTCAGCACATTTGATGTTTGTTCATTTTGAAAGATGTCATTTTAAGAATTTCTGGAAGTTTCAAAACTGCCCCGTGGGAGATGTGTTCCATGCCAAAATGTCATTTCAGATTCTGAACTACATACTCCCTCATACTTTCACTTTATAAATGTTTCACAGTACCTGCATTTTTTATCATTGCACTTTTATGTGACCTATGAGTTCCTTGTAACTAACCTACAAGGCCTGTCTGAGGGAAGTAATAGATTTTTTCTTAAATTAGCTTTTTCCTCTGTGAGAAGGTAAAGTCTCCACCCAATTAGTTCTTCCTTGTGCATAGATATTTGTATTACTATTTTAACAAATGCAATGTTTATAGTGTCACTCATAGACCTGTGTTAAAATTAAACCAAATGTGTCCTGGAAAGTGAATGCTTAGCTTAATTTCTAATAGTTGTTAGAATCAGATCTTATTTCTTCAGTAGTAGATCAATCTCCTGATATTTTCTGCAAGTCATCAGACTTCATTCTCAGGCTGTAATTATGTGTGAAATCCTGCCTGATTGCCTTACTGGCAACACTACCACCCAGAGCTAACATAAAAATAACCTGAAATAATATTGGCATTGGTGTCCTGCATACAGTGAACACCTCTAAAACTCCCTTGAAGGAGAATACCATGACGGGGAAGGAGAGTGAATACCTGAAATGTTCCCACCCAGGATGGTACCATGGGGGAGGTGAGCATCAGATATGCAGCTCTAAAAATGGAAATGCTGATAAATAACAACACAAAAATTGATTAATAGCATGTGTAATGACCAAGAATCAGAATCTTTTCCATTCACGGCCCTCTTGAGATGGTGGTGAGGATGGGGAGAATCTGGGTGCGCACATATATGGGAGTAGGGTTGAAATCTGTCCTCCTGGAGCCCACGTGGACGGGGACTCAGCCACAGGGCTGCAGATTTGTTCTGTTGCTTTTGATCTCTTCTGTTTAAAGCCCTTCCACTTTGTAACAATAAATATTCATTGAGCTAAAGGGTAGGGGAATGAGAGATGGAATACTTCGACTTGAATTAGTGAGGGCATGAACTCAAACCTGGGGTTCTCTTATCTCTGTCTCTTTCATATATTTTGATCAGAAAGTTTTCATCCTGGATCTATGAAGTCTATGCAAGAAATGTTTTAGACAAACTGATTTCTCCACAGCCTCCAACAAATGCAACGTTTTTAATGAAGCACATTGTGCAGGTTGATGTGCACAGTTAAAAACCAGTAGGGAGGGCAAGCCTGGGGGAAACTTGCTCGTTAGTGTGTCAGTCACACAAGGATCATAAGGGTGTAAACTCTGCTGTTTTCAGTGGGGGTGTCTGTACTATGAAGATGGAAAGTTAAACCTGCTCCTTCCACCTGTTTGGATTTTGCATTTTGGAATTTTTTCTTGAACTTCTCTAGGATTTCTTGGTCCACATAGTGATGTATTGGATTTTCCCTTTCCATTGAAGTGTGCATGAGGTGGTATAATAAGATCTGATAGTTATATCTTTTTTTTACAGCTACAGAGTCATGAACTTCAGGGCAGTATTTCCACCTCACAGCAAGCTTCAATAGAGCAGTGGTAATACCTCTGGCAGCCTTGGGCTGCTGTGTTAGGAGGAACACTGGGTGTCCCCGACAGTGCTGATTTAAGCTCCTCAGTTAACATTATTTTTAAGGACTCAGGACATGGAAAACCTCTGAGAATTACTGGTCTCTTCTGTGCTCTCCCCACAGAGCTGACACCGAGTATCAGATGTCACAGCAAACCTTTCCAGGCAGTACTGGCTAAAATTGTTCAGAGCTGTCCTAAACAGCAAATAACTAATGGTTTAAAATAAAAGATAAATCCTGGGAGAAATTTCTCCATAATTTAACTGTCAGCAAGAAGAGACGCTGGCCTTAGAGGTAAATAGGTCCTGTGGAAAATATGTTATTTTTATGCTGAATATGTTATTTTTGTGGTGCTAATGGAAACTAAAATCCTGTAATATCACCCCTCCTTTCCTTTCCTTTGGTTCTTGCTGATGAAGATGTGTGACTCTTCCCACCACTCCCTGCTCCTTCATTTCCCTGGCTCTGCCCTAATAAAGCTGTTTTCACGACCAGGCACACCAATAGATTTCCAACAGTGGAGAAGGTTAATGAGCAACTGGCACTGATTGCCCTTTTCCAGGCCTGTGAAGTAGACAGTCCCATGGGGATGAGGTACACCTCCCCCGTCATCCTCCCTGGGTGCATGAGGGGTCACTGGCCAAATAGAGATTGGTATCACTGTGTTTCCCAGCAGTGCTCCCTCCCTGCTCCACTGTTTTCTGGATCGAGCTGGCAAGTGCTGCAGTGTGAGAAGGAATTAATCACCAAAACTAGTCACCCTATAGTTCTGTATTAGGAAACCAAATTTTGTGGTTAAAACAAGCTTTTTTAACTAAGTCAAGGACATCAAGAAATATGATTGTCAGTACCTTGATGTAGGCTCCTAGCCAGGCAGTGGTACACCAGAAAGGTACATTATGATTTCCAACTGCTTCCAAGGCTTCATGTAAGCTTGCAGCAAGAGCAGTGACTGGAAAATGATAAAACTGTCTTGATGATTTCCCTCCACCAAGTACAGGTCTGGAATAACACAAGACAACAAGGCTTGTTCTGAAGTCAATGACCAGTTTTGTTTAAAAAATGGCTTTTTAAACAGTGAACAAATTTTGCATGAGACAAGCACTGAGGAAAATGACAAGTTACTGTTTCTGTTGAAAGATTAATTTAATTTGCATTCAGCTTGAAATTAAAACACTGAGCTAATATACATTTAAAATGTGCTGTTACCAGGAACCAGAGGCAGTGTTTTACTGTTTCTGTAGGAAGTGTTTGTAATCTAATTAAGAAATAATAAAAATAAACACAGCACAAGAAAGCCAGAGGGAAATGGTCAATGAGAATTGACGAAATTTCAGACTGTGTTTGCAGTGAACTTGTGACAATAACGGGAAGTTTGGGAAACCTTAGGGGAATTAATTTTCCTACAAACCCATTTGGGTTTCCAAGTTGCTACAGTGATTTTTTTTTCTTTCAAAATAAAGTCTGCTTAACGCTAACAAACCATAGAGCTTAAAGACCCATTAGTGGTGTAAATCAGGAATATGAATAATCAAAAGCTGGTTTTGACATGCTTTTTGAAAGCAATAATGAATTTGCTGTGCACAGACCTGCCTGTGCTAAAGCTGCTGTTAGAGTCTGTGTTGTTTGCTCACCCAGAAAAGCTGTGTGGGGACCTGTGCCACAGCCTTGCTCTGACTCCATCTGCCCTTTCTGCACTCCATCCCCATTTTTGCTATCCCACACGTGTGCCTTCCTCACCATGCTGTTCTCTGCCAAACTTCCCTACCTCCTCTCCTTTTGTTCTCATCTCACCCAATAACACTCCTTTTCTTCATTCAGACATCACAAATTAGAATAATACAGTTGTTGCTATCAAAGTAAGTGTTCCAGGCTCTCTTCCAGCCAAAGACTATTGACTGTTTAGGTGATAGTTTCTCAGGGCACAGGTCCTCCTGACCTATTTAATTCAGCATTTAATGGGACAAACTCATAGTGAGCCTCTGGGTCTTGAAGCTACAACTTCTCTACTTGTTCGTAGTGTGTAGTTTATGTGTTCAAAATTCCTTAATGCTTAGGTGAGGAAAGTCACCCCAGATCCTCTGCTTTTGAATTTATGGCTATTACTTGAGAAAGCAGCTACATGAAGATGTTCTTTCCAAATACTTCTACCTTTAAATGGATACAGGACATCTAAAGGGATGATTAATATGTACAAAATTATGTAACTCCATCATTATGGGAAAGACTTGACATTGAGTCTGTGTTCATTGAGAAAATGAATAACTATTGTAAAAAGTCCTATAAAGAAATATTTTTTCCTTTTATCTTCTAATGGAGACATAAGTTAATAATCCCTGTTAAAATGGAAACATATTTAGAACCTATTATTCAGAAGTCCTGATAGCTTTTAACTTCATGATTTTTGCAAGTCATTTAAATACAGGCCATTATTTATCAGCCATAGCTTCTCTTGTCCTGAGAAGAAACCTAAAAAGACAACTGTGATTGCATGTTCTGTAAAGATTCAGAGGGAAAGAATAGTGTGATTGTACTTCCTTCCTGCTGCAGCAAATAATGCACATTGTATTTTCAAAAGGAGCGAAAAAAGAAGTTTCAGCAGGCTTCACTAGAATAAGTAATTTAAAAGCTATGACAGAACTATCTTATCAAAAAGACTGGTTTTAATCATGCTTATGGGATAAAGGAATATAAAGAACAACACAGGTTTGTCAGATTGGGTGGATTCTTCCACAGTTGATTCTGTTGTGAGATGATCCAACAGGAACTCATTTTCCTGCAGTGTAAGTTATGTTTATTGTACATTATCCCCATGCTGTATCATGTACCTCATATATTTTGCTTTATGGGACAAATCAGATAACAGTTTAAGGCTGAGGGGTAACTGACTGTATATATTCCCAGCTAGTTAAACTGCTGGTTGTCATCGGGCATCTTTCATGTGAAAGGCAATTTCAAGAGGATGAGATTCTATCTCACAGAAGTACCTCAAGTACATTTTTATACTTGCTCACATGCAGTATTTATTTCATAGCTATCTATGCAGAAGATAGATGTGAAATGTACAATTACTGAAAATCCCTCAACCTGCTTGCGGTTCCTTTCGGCTCTAAGGTTTCAAATGATCATCCCTTACAGAAAAAGGATAAAAATTAGCTTTTTTTTTATAATAGCAGTTTTGTATCTTCTTCAATTTCATGTTGCTGGAGAGGATTTGGTAGTAAATGTGCAAATGTTTAGATTTGATACCCCACAAGCAGCGTGACAATTACCAATTTTCGCCAAATCAATTCCAGCCAAGAGATTATTGTAGATTTTGATTACTTTATGGCTTCTAAGTTTAAAATAATTCATTGAAAGTCAAAACTATAAATTGGGTATCTTTATGGCTTTTCTGGACATGTTTAATTGGATGTTGAGAAACCAACAAATGTATTTACAGAATAAAAAGGTTGTCCTGTAAGGAGAAAATTGGCTGAAGGAAATAATCTTTAATGTGTGTCCATGGTGACGTAGAGAATGTGAGATGGTGATGTCATGAGAGTTGTGTCGTTGACTTGATTATACTGATACAAAATTTATTGATCATATTAAATTCTGTGTTTAAGATGTTCTCCTTCCTGGCTGTTGATGTATGTAGCATCCTTCCTTTTCTAGTTTTCTCATCTTTACACAAAGGGATGAACTGGAATAGACACTGCCCTTTTTTAAACTGTCTGGAGACACTTCTGTATGGATTTTGTGTGCCTTCCAGAATAATAGCAGTTACAAACTTCTAACCAAACTGTAAAGGCAGGATAATTTATAATTATTAACTGCACATTCCTTTCAAGTTTCTCAGTGTGCTTTAGACTCATCATAGAATCCTAGAATTGTCTGGCTTGGAAGGGACTTTAAAGATCATCTCATTCCAATCCCTGCCATGGGCAAAGATACGTTCCACTAGAGCATGTTGCTCCAAGCCCCATCCAACCTGGCCTGGAACACTCCCAGGGATGGAGCAGCCACAGCTGCTCTGGGCGACTCCCACACCCAGCAGAACAACAGAGAAAGAAGACAATAAGACGAGAGAGCTTTAAGGCTTTTAGGTACTTAATACATATTGATTTAGAGAATCTAAACACTTTTGAAAGTTAGGCCTTACTGTATTTCCCCAGAACCTTTTGTGGAGTGAGGAATGCAGCCCACATCTTCAATGAGGACTTTGGTTATAGTTTCCCCCAGGTCCCTTTGTGCAATGGAAAAAAGATTCACTGCAGCAAGAGTGCAGCAGGTATGCTCTGGTCTGCAGACTGATCAAAACCAAAACTGTTTCAAAGCTGCCCAGATATTAAAAACAAAGAGGCAATTAACTGAAAATGTGACATTCTCCTCTGTTTCTTTGGATAAAGTTCTTAAATTATAGTAACAGAATATATTTTCCAACTACTCTAAGGTGATAGGTGTGCCGGTCCATCAGCAGTATTTTGTCCTATGTCTATCCAGTATTGCAGCTATGGTTTCCTCCTAAGCTGATTCCATAACCCTGTGCTGCTCTGCATTCTGTAATTGTACTGATCCATAGCATACTGTTTTTTTCCCAGTTGACCTTTGCTTTTCACTGACATTTGCAAAATGTGACTAAGTGAAACCAGACTAAATAGATGTTAACAGCAAAATCTTTTTGCTGCTCTTTCTATTACAAAAAAATAAAAATCTATTTTCTAAAACTGCAGAATGTGAGGACAAATACAAAAGTTCAGATATTTGCTATTACTACACCACATCCAAATGCAATTAAAGGCATTGACCACTTGCTTATTTTTATGTGCTGATTTACACAAATCTATTCAAAGTAATGAGAAGCCCAGCTGGTACAAATCGTTACCAAATGCCTTTCATAGCCACCTCTAGCTGGAGAACATTTGTTCTATGTTAACTGGGAACAAACTGTTTCAAATCATGCTGGAGTCTCTCAGAAGTATTAAGCACACGTTCATCAACTGTTTTGAAAGGAAAAATTAATTTACATGCTTCTCTAGCACCAGATGTGTGTTCTGACACGTTGCGGTACAACAGATCCCAGTGTCTCAGCACAGTTCCCCAGCTTTTGGGTGGAGGGGACTTTTCCTTGCTGGGTAGAGCAACCTTGGCAGCAAAAGCTGCTCAACAACCTATTTATTAGTATCTGTACTCCTCCCCTGCTGTTATATTAATATAATGAATTGTTCACAGGTGCTTCAAATGAGGTTTAGATGATTGCTGGGAGCTTTGTTACTCAAACAAGCCAAGTCAGAAGGAGCAGATGCAACAGTCCCCTAGCAGAAGTACAAAGTATGACTTAATGAAGGTCATTTTGCACATTTTGGCCTTGGTGACCCTAAGAACAATCAGACTGTCATTATTTTACTGTTTCTAGACAGAAAGGTGATTGCTTCTTGCCCATTTGCCTTGGTATTTTTAAGTTGTCTTTATTATATCATTGGGAACTCTTAATTGCACTTAATCCTACTTCCTTTTAGCTAAAATGAGATAGTTCTCATGTGGTTGTTTTTAATCCGTGCTCTAAATTGTGTTTGAGTTTTAATGCTCTTTTGTGCGGTGGCTTTTTATATTACAATGAGTATCCAAACACTAGGCCAGGTGAACAGATAGTAAAATGGACATTTCCAGCTGGATATGCAGACCAGGCAGAAGAGAGGAGTTGGATGTCATGCCAGATACATGGTCTGAATGCTTCCTACAGCTCATATTTGTGCTTTTCAAAGCTTGTGGTTTTCTTCTCTTTTCGTTGTTTCATGGTAAATAGAGAGAAACTAATAAACTGCTACTGCTGCTATCCCAGAAATGCCTGTGCAAGCAATTAGCTTTGTAAATGTTGATTTGCTGGTCTACAAGGTCCCTTCAGAGGCCATGCACAATGCAAAAGAGTGCATGGAACTTGGAAGACGAGGTCTGGGTTGTAGGTGTGTCATTCTGAAGTGAAAATGTCAGCCTAGCACTTGGCAGAGACCTGGGTCTTTCCCGCTGTCTTTGCCACAGATTTCATAGAATCATAGAATTTCAGGG
>NW_008653884.1:0-1443 GCF_000695815.1 Acanthisitta chloris | reverse complement strand
CTGCGGGAGACAGCAAGGGACAGCGCTCAGAGCCCGCGCCCGGCAGTGCCAGCCTCGTGCCCGCGGCAACACATCGCCGCGCCGGCCTCGTCCGGGCTTTTATTTGGGTCGTTATAACGTTCAGCACTTTAAGCCAGCGCCTGAGCCTCCCAGACACTGTGTCTGCAGAAATAGCTCCTTCCGCTGAGCTCCCGCTTACTCTGCCCTGGCACTAACCAGAAAGAAAAGCAACAAAACACCACTCGGAGCCTTTTTCTGACCTTTTTGCAAAGGGCTCTTAATATTACATTCAGCACTTTAAACCAGTGCTTGAGCCTCCTAGGGAAATACCCAGTTGGGTTAATTCCCATTCTGCCACCAACGAGGAAAAAAGGCAACAAAACATCACTCAGAGCCTTTTTCTGACCCTTTTGCAGGGGGTTCTTAATAACACTCATTACGTTCAGCACTTTAAACCAGTGTTTGAGCCTCCTGGAGACTGTATTCTTAGGAAAATACCTACTTTGTTTCAATTACCACTCGTTCTGCCACCAACAAGGAAAAAAAAAGGCAACAAAACACCACTCGAAGCCTTTTTCTTAAGTTTTTGGGGCGTTGTTAATAATATTCGTTATATTCAGCCCTTCTAAGCTGCATTTCAGCCTCCTGGAGACTCTGTTTCTAGGGAAATACCTAGCTTGGGTTCATGCTCAGCTAGTCTGTCACTAGCCAGGGGAAAAAAAAGGCAACAAAACACCACTCTGAGCCTTTTTCTGGAGTCATTAATAACATTTGTTACATTCAGCCCTTCCAAGCAACACTGAAGCTTCCGAGAGACTGTTTTCAGGGAAACACCTACTTTGGGTGAATTCCCACTCACTCTGTCCTGACACTAACCAGGACAGAAGCAACAAACACCACTCTGAGCCTTTCTCTGACCTTTTGGGGGGTTATTAGTAACACTTACTACATTCAGCCCTTCCTCCTGGAGGCTGTTTTCAGGGCAATATCTAGCCTGGGTTAATTCCCACTCCTTCCCCGTGCCAGCTGAGGCACAAGGCAGAGACAAACCACATCCCCTGCACTCCCACAGCCTCTTGGGGGGCTTCCTGCACGAGCCAAACACCCACAGCTCCCTCTCCTCCAGCTTCTCCTCGCCATTCCCCAGGTTCCCCTTGGCGAGATGAAACCACGGTGAGCTCAATCGAACCACACAGGTGTGAAGGTAACACTATGAGGTGATGAACACGGGTGGGCACATCCCCCTCCACCCCCTCTCACCCTCCCTTAGGGCTCATCTAGGGCTCACTCGGGGCTCCCTTAGACCCCCAACCCTCCCCGGGAGAGACAAACCAAACCACACAGGTGTGAAGGCATAACGTGATAAACTCGGGCAGGCACAGACCTTACTGCCCCTCAGGGTTCACTCTGGGCGCCCTCAGACCCACGGCCTCCCGCAGAGAG
>NW_008653883.1:263-465 GCF_000695815.1 Acanthisitta chloris | reverse complement strand
GGATTTGGGTGGGATTTTTGGGGGTCTGGGAGAGATTTTGGGGGGTCCAGGAGGGATATTGGGGGTCTAGGCAGAATTTTGAGGGTCTGAGTGGGATTTTGGGGGTCTGGGGGAGATTTTTGGGGGTCTGGGAAGGAGATTGGGGGGTCTGGGGAGGAAAAAGGGATTTTGGGGGGTCTAGGGGGGAAAAAAAGGGGATTTG
>NW_008653883.1:0-206 GCF_000695815.1 Acanthisitta chloris | reverse complement strand
AGGGGGGGAAAAAGGGGATTTGGGGGAAATTTTGGGGGTCTAGGGGGGATTTTGGGAGGTCTGGAGTGGATTTGGGGGCAGATTGGGGGTCCTGGGTGGAATTTTGGGGCTCTGGGTGGGATTTTGGGGGTCCGGGGGAGGTTTTTTTGGGGTTCAGGTGGATATTTGGGGGTTCAGGAGGGAATTTTTGGGGATTTGGGTGGGAT
>NW_008653882.1:0-1434 GCF_000695815.1 Acanthisitta chloris | reverse complement strand
CGGCGAGCTCGACTCCTCGGGCACCGCCGCGCTGAGGGGGCAATGGGGGGTCAAAATTTGGGGGTCCCCAAGATTTTTGGGGTCCCATCTGCCCCCACAAACCCCCAGGGGGTACCTGGGGGGGTCCGGGGGGTCCTGGGGGGTCTCCTTGGGGCGTCTGGAAGGGTCGAAGGAACTTCCATCCACGTAGGAGTCGCTGATGCCGAAGGCCGCGCGGAGTCGCTCGTTCTTGCGCTCGTTAGCCTCGGCCAGTTGATGAGTCTCCGTCACGCTGTGGAGGGACGGGACAAAGTGACCGTTAGGGACACTCAGAGTGACCAGGGGTGACCCAACTGACCCCAGAGTGACCCTCAGAGCAGCCAGGGGTGCTCAGAGTGACCACACAGTGATCCCAGAGTGACCATTAGGGACCCTCAGGGGAGCTCAGGAGCCCCAGAGTGACCATTAGGTGACCCAAACAAGTGACCATAGTGACCCCACACTGACCATTAGGTGACCCTCAGAGCAGCCATGGGTGACCCAAGTGACCACAGTGACACCAGAGTGACCCCAAAGTGACCCTCAGAGCAGCCAGGGGTGACCCAAGTGACCATAGTGACCCCACACTGACCATTAGGTGACCCTCAGAGCAGCCATGGGTGACCCAAGTGACCACAGTGACACCAGAGTGACCCCAAAGTGACCCTCAGAGCAGCCAGGGGTGACCCAAGTGACCATAGTGACCCCACACTGACCATTAGGTGACCCTCAGAGCAGCCATGGGTGACCCAAGTGACCACAGTGACACCAGAGTGACCCCAAAGTGACCCTCAGAGCAGCCAGGGGTGACCCAAGTGACCACAGTGACCCCACAGTGACCATTAGGTGACCCTCAGAGCAGCCATGGGTGACCCAAGTGACCACAGTGACCCCAGAGTGACCATTAGGTGACCCCAAGATGACCTTCTCTGGTCTTTCTCCCTCCCCCAACAAACTGTTTGAACCTGTTTGTATCTCTCCTGTAGATTAATCAGTCTATAAGGGACTAATTAGCCCATGAAAGAGTTAATTAGTCCATAAAGAAGAAAACAAATGACTAAAAGAAAAGGAACTGACCTTAATTTTGGGTAATTTTGGGCTCATTTCCCTTCATTTTTGGGCTGGTTTGAGTTGAGGGAAGGGCAAAAAATGGGGGGAGGAGCAACTACCCTTCATTTTGGGGTAATTAGCACATCAGGGGGTTAATTAAAGTGGGGAGGGAATTAATTAAGTGACTCAGGGGGTTACTCACGTGGGTTTCTGCTCGGGGTCCCCAGGCCCCTCATCCTTCTCCAGCAACATCGTCCGGAACGTGGCGACTTTGGCCTCGATCTCCGCGGCCGAGTAGCTAAGGGAGGGGAAAAATTAAAAAAAAAATTGAAAAAAATTGAAAAAAAAAGAGACTTCAGGGGGTTT